>NC_070578.1:40499834-40530533 GCF_027409825.1 Scomber japonicus | reverse complement strand
GCAGCAGTTTCTGGTCATTTTTTTACTTCTGTCACATTTTAACTCACTGTGGTTTCATGTTTCTCTTTCTTCAACCATGACTATATGCTGATGTAACTCAGTTATGTCTTCATGCAGTGTGACAACATTTAACCCTCTGAACCCCAAATAATACCTCTTATTTTTAACCATTTGTCCTGAAAAAACTGAAAAACTGGCGTAATCATCAGATTCTCAAGTTTCAGACGGTACCTGAATGTGTGTTTTTATAAAAGGATAAAATCAGAGGAATTCAATATCTGTTTTTTCTTTTTTCTAATTTGATGATTTATAGCTTTAAGAGACAGGCAGGGAGAGACAGGTCAGAAATCTCTATCACCAATAAGACCTGAGCAATGCTGATATTAGGACAGATGTTTCCAGATGTTTCCAGATGTTTTCAGATGTTTCCAGATGTTTCCAGATGTTTCCAGATGTTTTCAGATGTCTCTCTGCTTGTGTGTCTCTCTGCAGCTCAGATTGAAATCATTCCCTGTAAGATCTGTGGAGATAAATCATCAGGGATCCACTACGGAGTCATCACCTGCGAGGGATGCAAGGTACCAACTCACTTCCTGTTGAGCCCCGTCGTCATGGAGACGCTCATTTATCTCTTATCTTTCTGTTGGAAGATCACACACAGTCCCGCTTCATTTATGGGTTTCTTTACATTTTCATTTCTTTGTCATATTTTAAGGTTTCCTCCTAAAGAGTCCAGATGTTTATTAGGTTTATTAGAGACAAGGATGTCAAATAAATAAAATAAATAAACTGACCTCAGATTTTCTGAGATTACAGTCGTAAATGTACAAGATAAAAACTGTGATATTCTTGAACCTTCAAATTCAAACGTTTTTTGATCCACTTTGAGGATTCATTATATAATCTGGTGTCTGGTGTAAAGCTTTCAAAAGGGAGGAAAGAAGGAAGGAAGGAGGGAAGGAAAGGAGGGAGGAAACTGAGACTGGTTCAGACCATCAGTCACATGACCATCAGTCACATGACAGGAACACACTGAGGCTGCATCCTCGAAGTGCGCATTTAGAGGCCGATTACGTCACAACGCCGCGTGAAGACTGTCCCAATTCGAAGAGTCCTTCAAATGCAGCCCTGAAATGCGGCCTTCTTTTCCCTCTTTTTCGAGGATGCATCGCTACTATCCTTCGCGGCCTCCCATATCCCAAGATCCTTTGCGCGAGACGTCTTTCTCGTCTTATGGGAGGGAACAGCTGGTGACGCAACCAGGAAATGCCTCGAAGGCTAGACCGTCTCATTTAACAACGGTTGATGCGTCCTTCGGAGGTTCCTCAGAAGGATGCATCCTTCGAAGGCCGCAAAGGCTGCGTACTTCGAAGGATGCATCCTCGGATTGGGACACAGCCTGTGACTGGTTCAGACCATCAGTCACATGACCATCAGTCACATGACCATCAGTCACATGACCATCAGTCACATGACAGCTTCTCCTGGTTTCCCTCCAAAAACACAAACCAGGAGAGTTTGTTGAGCTGCTGCTGGAACAGCTGCTGGAAGCTGGAGGCTCGTTTCACAGCTACAGACAGAGCTGCTTATAGAGATTCATATATGGGGGGGGGGGCCCCTCTGGATGGAGACTCAGGATCACAGGAGCCAAATTGAACATGTGTGTGTGTGTTTGTGTGTGTGTGTGTGTGTGTGTGTGTGTGTGTGTGTGTGTATTAGTATATATGTGTGTGTGTGTGTGTGTGTGTGTGTGTGTGTGTGTATTAGTATATATGTGTGTGTGTGTGTGTGTGTGTGGTGTGTGTGCGTGTGTGTGTGTGTGTGCGTGTCTGTGTGTGTGTGTGTCTCTCTGTGTGTGTGTGTGGTGTGTGTGTGTGTGTGTGTGTGTGTGTAATGATTCTTCCTGTTCATACTGAGCATTAGATCCTTCATCATGTTTACAGGAAGTGATGGAGGACTAAACCCACAGTCCACAGTTAATATGAAGCTTCAGTGTCTGAATGTGAAAGAAAAGGAAAGAAGAAAAAGGGGGAGGTGGAAGAGGGAGAAAAAAACAAGGAGGGGGGAGGAAGAAAGTACAAGAAAGAAAGAAGAGGAAAGAAACAGGAGGAGACTTTAAATGTGTGAACTGCTCCTTTAAAGTCTCTCTCTCTCTCTCTCTCTCTCTCTCTGTCTCTCTCTCTCTCTCTCTCTCCCCTCTCTCTCTGTCTCTCTCTCTCCCTCCCTCTCTCTCTCTCCACCCCCCCCCCCCCCCCCCCCCCCCCCCCCCCCCCCCCCCCCCCCCCCCCCCCCCCCCCAGGGTTTCTTCAGGAGGAGTCAGCAGAGTAAACGCTGCGTACTCGTGTCCTCGACAGAAGAATTGTCTGATCGACCGAACGAGTCGTAACCGCTGCCAACACTGCCGTCTGCAGAAATGTCTTTCAGTGGGGATGTCCAGAGACGGTGAGACACACACACACACACACACACACACACACACACACACACACACACACACATACACACACACACACACACATACATACACACATACACACACACATGTACACACACACACACACACACATACAAACATATACACACACACACACACACACACACACACACACACACACACACACACACATACAAACATATACACACACACACACACACACACACACACACACACTGTCAGTGGGAATGTCCAGAGACGGTGAGACACACACACACACACACATATACACACACACACACACGTACACACATATACACACATACACACACACACACACACACATATACACACACACACACACGTACACACATATACACACATACACACTCACACACACACACACATATACACACACATACACACACACACACACACACATACACACACATACACAGATAACACACACACACGCACACGTAATAAAACTTAGTAACACACACACACACACACGTGCACACTCTCACGTGCACAGACATCTGGCCGTCAGCATTTAGTAAACAGAAACTAAACTGCTGGTTGAGTTTCTTCTTCACGCTCTGAATGAGAGTTGATTTATAATCTCACTTCAGTCTGTTAAACTGTTCAATGAACTGTTTCACTATGAACCAGCTCAGCTGCTGAGTATACATATTTATATTAGAATAATAAGACAAAATTAAAATTAAGTTAGGAAAGCAAAGCTTACAGCTACTCTTACCTTTCTTGCATTTCACACATTGAAAATGTTTTTCTCATGTGGTTAGAGCACAGGTGTCAAACTCATTTTCATTCAAGGGCCACATACTGCCCAATTTAATCTCGCGTGGGCCGGATCATTAAAATGATGGAAGGAAGGAAAGATGGAAGGAAGGAAGGATGGAGAGAAAGAAAGACGGAAGGAAGAAAGGACAGAAAGAAAGAAAGATGAAAGGAAGGAAGCAAGGAAGGAAGGAAAATGAGACAGAAAGAAAGGAAGGGAAGATGGAAGGAAGGAAGGACAGATGGAAGGAAAGAAGGAAGAAAAAGAAGACAGAAAGGAAGGAAGGCAGGGAAGATGGAAGGAATGGAGGAATAAGGAAAGTGGGCCAGACTGGACCCCTCGGCGGGCCGGATCTGGCCCACAGGCCGCATGTTTGACATCCCTGTGTTAGAGGGACTGAGGGCGGAACCTAAGTTTGTTGTTGCCATGGTTTCCTTCTGACCGGTTATTGTGTGACACGCTATGAAGCCGGCTAACTTTATTTTCCCAAACACCCGTCCTTAAATGATAAGTAAGTTATGACAATTGATGTTTCACTGATTGTTTGTTTGACTATAACCTGTTTATTGATTATGTAAATCTGACGTCATTTATAGACTTTAAACGGCAGTTATAGCACTCGTTAGCACTCGTTAGCATTATGCTAGCACATTTCTATAACGGTTATAACGGTTTTCTGTTATTAGCATAGACTGTATATAAGAAGGTTATTAGTGCCATAAATAGCAACAACTTATTTTATCACCATTAATTAACACATTAATATATTACTTTGAGAGAAATTGTAATGTTTATTGATGTCACTTCTTATGTTTATTGAATGTTTTTGATTTACACGATAGCCTCCAGTTACATCGTTTACCACTGTTGCCATGGTGATTAACGCGTTACCGTTTATTATATTGTTTCCAGACCATACACACCTAAATATCATCATATCCTCACATCATCCAACTCCAATCATCTATATACCATCACCTGTAACATCTGCTGATAGATAATTATAATGAAATGTTGGCTAAATGAAAAGCTCCAGTCTCTGACTCTTTACTGGGAGTCTCCGGTTCAACCAGTAAACAGTAGAAAGTGCTGAAGAGCTGCTACAGATGTTTTATGTTAGATTATGCAAAATAAAAATACCTTTCAAACAGAAACTCCGCGACCATTTCATCCCTTTTAGCTCTGGATGAAACTTCATCACAACGCTGAAGTTTCGATTTCCGATTCGGCACTTAAGGGGAAAGTTAAGGGGGAATGAATTTAACCTGCAATGCGACTGTTTGCTCACTAATTGTCAGGTTTTTGTGACACTTCTAAGACATTGCCTTTGTCTGAAAGCTATTATTGTGTTTGTGAAACTTTTATTTTATTTGTGAAAATGCTAAAGCTTCCTTCCTTCTGTCCTTCCTTCCTCCCTCCCTCCCTCCTTCTTTCCTTCCTTCCTTCTCTTTCTTTCCTCCCCCTACCTTCCCCCTTTCTTCTTTCCTCTGTCCTTCTTTCCTTTCCTTCCTTCTTCCTCCCTTCCTCTCTCCCTCCTTCTTTCCTTCCTTCCTTCCTTCCTTCCCTCCTTCCTTACTTCTCTCTTTCTTTCCTCCCCCTACCTTCCCCCTTTCTTCTTTCCTCTGTCTTTCGTTCGTTTCCTTCCTTCTTCCTCCCTTCCTTCCTCCCTCCCTCCTTTCCTTCCTTGACTCGATGCTGCCTCCTCTCTCCTCTCTCCTCTCTCCTCTCCTCTCTCCTCTCTCCTCTCCTCTCTCCTCTCTCCTCTCTCCTCTCCTCTCTCCTCTCTCCTCTCTCCTCTCTCCTCCTCTCTCCTCTCTCAGCTGTAAAGTTTGGTCGGATGTCTAAGAAGCAGCGTGACAGTCTGTACGCGGAGGTGCAGAAGCATCGCCTGCAGCAGCAGCAGCAGCAGCAGCAGGGCTCCCTCCTCCTGTCTCACCCCGGCCTCGGCAGCCTGAGCCCGGCCGAGTCTGAGCCGCTGTCTCCTCACTACGGCCTCTCCTCCGCCGGACTCACTGAGCTACCCGACGAGCTGGGAGGATACATGGAGCACGACTCCTCCCCAGAAGGAGGCTCCGTCTCCTCCAAGGTAGGAAATGCACCAAATGTCAGAGCGGTCACACTCATCTTCATTCAAGGGCCACATGCAGCCCAATATGATCTGATGTGAGCCGGATTATTAACAGGAGGGAAGGAAGGAGGGAAAGAAGGAAAGAAAGAAGGAAGGAAGGAAGGAGGGAGGAAGGAAGGAAAGAAGGAGGGTAGGAAGGAAGGGAAGGAAGGAATGAAGAAAAGAAGGAAGGAAAGAAGGAAGGAAGGAAGGAAGGAAGGATAGAAGGGAGGAAGGAAGGAAAGAAAGAAGGAAGGATAGAAGGGAAGAAGGAAGGAAGGATAGAAGGAAGGAAAGAACGAAGGAAGGAAAGAAGGAAGGAAAGAAGGAAGGAAAGAGGAAGGAAAGAGGAAGGAAAGAATGAAAGATGGAAGGAAGGAAGGAAAAAATCAAGATAGGAAGGAAATATGGAAGAAAGGCAGATGTAAAGAAGGAAGGAAGGAAGGAAGGAGGGAAGGAAGGAAGGACAAAAACAAGACAGGACGGAAAGATGGAAGAAAGGGAAGAAAGACAGATGTAAGGAAGGAAGAGAAGTCAAGAAGGAAGGAAGTAGGAAAAGAAGACAGGACAGAAAGATTGAAGGAAGGAAGAAAAGACAGAAAGGAAGGAAAAAAAACAGAAAGGAAGGAAGGAAGGAAGGAAGGAAGGAAGGAAAGTGGGCCGGACCGGACCCCTTGGCGGCCAGTTCTGGCCCACGGGCCTCATGTTTGACCCCCCTGATATAAATAAACTGCCTTTCAGTGATGAGAGGAGATGAGAAGTGATAATATGAACTCCCTCTGCCTGAAACAGACAGACTCTGGAGGAGGAGGAGGTGGAGGAGGTGGTGGAGGAGGAGGTGGAGGTGGAGGAGGAGGAGGGGGCGGGTACTACCTTGACATCCAGCCGTCTCCCGACCAATCAGGACTGGATATCAACGACATCAAACCGGAGCCGCTGTGTGACTACAGATCAACTAACGGCTTCTTCCCCTACTGCTCCTTCAGTGATGGAGAGACTTCACCCACTACCTCCATGGCTGAGCTCGGTGAGTACAGGAGGAGGAGGTGGAGAAAGAGGTGGTACAACAGGAGGAGGAGGAGGAGAAAGAGGTGGTACAACAGTAGGAGGTGGAGGAGGAGGAAGTAGAGGAAGAGGTGGAGGATAAGGAGGAAGTAGAGGTAAAGGAGGAGGAGGTGGAGGTAGAAGAGGAGGAGGATAAGGAGGAAGTAGAGGTAAAGGAGGAGGAGGTGGAGGTGGAGGAGGTAGAAGAGGAGGAGGTAGAGGAAGAGGAGGAGGTGGAGTAAGTGGAGGAGGGAGAGGAGGAGGAGGTAGAGGTGGAGGAGGTGAAGGAGGTGGTACAACAGGAGAAGGAGGTACAACAGTAGGAGGAGGTAGAAGTGGTACAACAGGAAGAGGTAGAGGAGGAGGCGGAGGAGGAGGTGGAGGACGAGAAGGAGGAGGAGATGGAAAAGGAGGTGGAGGTAGAGGAGGAGAACAAGGAGGAGGAGGAGGTAGATGACGAGGAGGTAGAGGAGGTGGAGAAGATGGAGGAGGAGGAGGTAGAAGAGGTAGAAGAGAAAGAGGAGGTGGAGGTAGAGCAGGAGGAAGAGGAGGAGGACCTCTTCCTCCTGCTCCTAAACACAGAGAGAATATTGGACTTTACATTTAGCAGCTGGACAGAAACACGATGAACTGATGAATGATGATGATGATGATGATGATCAGTAACTGCTGGATCATATATCAGTGATGAGTTTAGTTCTCAGTTAGTAAAAGAAGAAGAAGAAGAAGAAGAAGAAGGAGAAGAAGGAGAAGAAGAAGAAGAAGAAGAAGAAGAAGAATCTGGTTTTACTCTAACGTGATAAAAATAAATAAACTAAATAAAAGATCCAGCGTGAGGCAGAAAGCTGGAGGAGGAAGAAGAAGAAGAGGATGAGGAAATATCATGAAAGAAGTGGAGCAGACGGAGAGGAGGAGGAGGAGGAGGAGGAGGAGGAGGAGGAGAAGAAGAGACAAAAGAAAAGAGAGGAGGAGGGAGGGAGGGGGGGGCTGTGGGGCAAACAGACAGAAAGGTGGTTTAAAATAGCAGGAAGGAAGGGAGGAGAGAAGGAAGGAAGGGAGGAAGAAAAGAGAGAAGGAAGGAAGGGAGGAAGGAAAGAAGGAAGGAAGAAAAGAGAGAAGGAAGGAAGGAATGAAAGATGTAGGGAAGGAAGGAAGGAAGGAAGGAAGGATGGAAGAAAGGGAGGACGGACAGATAAAAGGACAGAAGGACAGAAGGAAGAAAAGGAAGAACTAAAGAGGGAAGGAGGGAAGAAAAGAGAGAAGGAAAGAAGGAAGGAAGGAAGGACGAAGGAAAGGAAGGAAGGTAGGTAGGAGGGAGGAAGAAGGAAGGAAAGGAGGGAGGAAGGATGAGAGCTGGAGGGAAGAACAAACACTGGAGGAGGAAGAAGAAGAAGAAGATGAGGAAATATCATGAAAGAAGTGGAGCAGACGGGGAGGAGGAGGAGGAGGAGAAGAAGAGACAAAAGAAAAGAGAGGATGAGGAGGAGGGAGGGAGGAGGAGGAGGGAGGGAGGGGGAGGGAGGGAGGGAGGGGGGGAGGAAGGAGGAAGAGGAGGGGGGGGGCTGTGGGGCAAACAGACAGAAAGGTGGTTTAAAATAGCAGGAAGGAAGGAAGGGAGGGAGGAAGGAAGGAAGGAAGAAAAGAGAGAAGGAAGGAAGGAAGGGAGGAAAAAAAAGAAAAGACAGAAGGAAGGAAGGAAGGAAGAGAAGAGAGAAGGAAGGAAGGGAGGAAGGAAGAAAAGAGGGAAGGAAGGGAGGACGGACAGATAAAAGGACAGAAGGGAAGAAAAGGAAGAACTAAAGAGGGGAGGAGGGAAGAAAAGAGAGAAGGAAAGAAGGAATGAAAGATGGAAGGAAGGAAGGAAAGGAAGGAAGGTAGGTAGAAGGAAGGGAAGAAGGAAGGAAGGAGGAAGGAAAGCAGGGAGGAAGGATGAGAGCTAGAGGAGGAAGAAGAAGATGAGGAAATATCATGAAAGAAGTGGAGCAGACGGAGAGGAGGAGGAGGAGGAGGAGAGACAAAAGAAAGAGAGGATGGGAGGGAGGGGGGAGGGGGGGAGGAAGTGGAAGGGGGGAGGAAGAGGGGGGGGGGTTGTGGGGCAAACAGACAGAAAGGTGGTTTAAAATAGCAGGAAGGAAGGAAGGGAGGGAGGAAGGAAGGAAGGAAGGAGAGGAAGGAAGGTAGGTAGGAGGGAGGAAGGATGAGAGCTGGAGGAGGAAGAAGATGAGGAAATATCATGAAAGAAGTGGAGCAGACAGAGAGGAGGAGGAGGAGGAGAGACAAAAGAAAAGAGAGGATGAGGAGGAGGGAGGGAGGAAGGGAGGGAAGGGGGGAGGAAGAGGGGAGGGGGGGGGGCTGTGGGGCAAACAGACAGAAAGGTGGTTTAAAATAGCAGGAGGTTGGAAACTCATCTTCAGAGCTCATTAAAGTGTGTGTGTGGTAATTAGCTGTCTGTTAATTAGAGCCGATTGGGACGTGGCCGGGCGCTCGCTCTGGGAAATCATCTTCTTACGCTCCCCGGAGATTTATTTATTTTTATTCACTTTTTTCCCCCTTTGACAAAAAGCATTTATCCTAATACCCCCCCCCCCCCACCCCTCCTACCCCCCCCCCCCACCCTCGAGCCCCCCTTCCTCCTCCCTTTTCATCCAAACAGAGGCTTTATTAGCTGTCCTATCGTTCTGTGCTGTTATTTAATCCATTCATTCATCGCTGTAACAATTAATTGGAAGGAATGAAAGATGGAAGAAAGGAAGGGAAGAAGGAAAGATTTAAGGAAGAAAAGGAAGGAAGAAAGGCAGGAAGACAGGAAAGATGTAAGGAAGAAAAGAAAGGAAGAAAGGCAGGAAGACAGGAAAGATGGAAGAATGGGAAGAAGGAAAGGTGGAAGGAAGGAAAGATGGAAGGGAAGGAAGGAAGGAAGGAAGAAAGGAAGAAAGGGAAGGAAAGATGGGAGGAAGGAGGGAAGAAAAGAGAAGGAAGAAAGGAAGGAAGGAGGGAAGAAAAGAGAAGGAAGAAAGGGAGGAAGGAAGGGAAGAAGGATAGATGGAAGGTAGGAGGGAGGGAGGAAAGAAGGAAGGAGGAAGGAAGGGAGGAAGGAAGGAAGAAAAGAGAGAAGGAAGGAAAGATGGAAGGAAGAAAAGGAAGGAAAATAAGACAGGAAGGAAGGAAAGGAGGAAGGAAAGATGGAAGAAAGGAAGGAAGGAAGGAATGAAAGATGGAAGGAAGAAAGGGAAGAAGGAAAGATGGAAGGAAGAAAGGCAGGAAGACAGGAAAGATGGAAGAAAGGGAGGAAGGAAGGAAGAAAAGAGAGAAGGAAGGAAGAAAGGAAGGAAGGAAGAAAGGAAGGACAGAAGTAAACAGGGAAGGGGAAAAAGGAAGGAAGGAAGGAAGGAAGGAAGGGATGGAGGGACAGGAAGGAAAGATGTAAGAAAGGAAGGAAGGAAGGAATGAAAGATGGAAGGAAGAAAGAAAGGGAAGATGGAAAGATGGAAGGAAGAAAGGCAGGAAGACAGGAAAGATGGAAGGAAGGAAGAAGTAAACAGGGAAGGGAGAAAGGGAGGAAGGAAGGGAAGGAGGGAAGAAAGATAGATGGAAGTGGATTTATCTGCCGTTTCCATGGTAACCCTACCTGTGTTTGCCCATATGGGGTTTAAGTGGGATCAGTCTGGACCTTTGTCTTCTATCTGAGGCTCACGGTGGTGTGTGTGTGTGTGTGTGTGTGTGTGTGTGTGTGTGTGTGTGTGTGTGTGTGTGTCTGTGTGTGTGTGTGTGTGTGTGTGTGTGTGTGTGTGTGTGTGTGTGTGTGTGTGTGTGTGTGTGTGTGTGTGTGTTTCAGATCATCTGGTTCAGGTCATCTCTAAGTCTCACCTGGAGACGTGTCAGTACCTGAGGGAGGAGCTGCAGCAGATGAGCTGGCAGAACTTCCTGCAGGACGAGGTGGAGGCCTACCAGAGCAAGGTGGGTCAACCTGGGTCCTTACTCCTTTCCTTCCTTCCTTCCTCTTTTGTCCTTACTCCTTTCCTTCCTTCCTTCCTTCCTTCCTCCCTCCCTCCCTCTTTACTCCTTTCTTTCCTTCCTTCCTTTCTTCCTTTCTTCCTATTTTCGTCCTTACTCCTTTCCTTACTCCTTTCTTTCCTTCCTGCCTTCCTCTTTTCGTCCTTACTCCTTTCCTTCCTTCCTTCCTCCCTCCTTACTCCTTTCCTCCCTCCCTCCCTCTTTACTCCTTTCTTTCCTTCTTTCCTTCCTTCCTTCCTCCTTTCCTTCCTTCCTTCCTGCCTTCCTTCCTTCCTTCCTTCCTATTCTCCTCCTTCCTCCTTCCCTCCCTCTTTACTCCTCTTTCCTTCCTTCCTTCCTTCCTTCCTCTTTACTCCTTTCTTTCTTTCCTTCCTTCCTCCCTCTTTACTCCTCTCTTTCCTGCCTTCCTCTTTTGTCCTTACTCCTTTCTTTGCTTCCTTCCTTCCTTCCTTCCTTCCTTCCTTCCTATTCTCCTCCTTCCCTCCTTCCCTCCCCTCTTTACTCCTTTCTTTCCTTCCTTCCTTCCTTCCTTCCTCTTTTCGTCCTTAGTCCTTTCCTTCCTTCCTTCCTCCTTTCTTTCCTTCCTTCCTTCCTCCTTTTCTCCTTCCCTCCCTCTTTACTCCTTTCTTTCTTTCCTTCCTCTTTTGTCCATACTCCTTTCCTTCCTTCCTTCCTTCCTCCCTCCTTACTCCTTTCTTTCCTTCCTTCCTCCCTCTTTACTCCTTTCTTTCTTTCCTTCCTTCCTTCCTCTTTTCGTCCTTACTCCTTTCCTTCCTTCCTCCCTCTTTACTCCTTTCTTTCCTTCCTTCCTCTTTTGTCCTTACTCCTTTCCTTCCTTCCTATTTTCCTATTCTCCTCCTTCCTTCCTCCCTCCCTCCCTCTTTACTCCTTTCTTTCCTTCCTTCCTTCCTTCCTTTCTTCCTTCCTTCCTTCCTCTTTTCGTCCTTACTCCTTTCCTTCCTTCCTCCTTTCTTTCCTTCCTTCCTATTCTCCTCCTTCCTCCCTCCCTCCCTCTTTACTCCTTTCTTTCCTTCCTTCCTTCCTTCCTTCCTCCTTTCTTTCCTTCCTTCCTTCCTTCCTTCCTTCCTCCTTTCCTCCCTCCCTCCCTCTTTACTCCTTTCTTTCCTTCCTTCCTTCCTTCCTCTTTTTGTCCTTACTCCTTCCCTTCCTTCCTCCTTTTCTCCTTCCCTCCCTCTTTACTCCTTTCTTTCCTTCCTTCCTCTATTGTCCTTACTCCTTTCCTTCCTTCCTATTTTCCTCCTTCCTCCTTTCCTTCCTTCCTCCCTCCTTACTTTCCTTCCTTACTTCCTTCCTCCTTTCCTCCCTCCCTCTTTACTCCTTTCTTTCCTTCCTTCCTTTATTCCTTCCTTCCTTCCTTCCTTCCGATTTTCCTCCTCACTCCTGTCCTCCCTCCCTTCCTCCCTCTTTACTCCTTTCTTTTCTTCCTTCCTTCCTTCCTTCCTTCCTTCCTTCCTTCCTTCCATCCTATTTTCCTTCATTCCTTCCTTCCCTCCTCCCTCCTTTCCTCCCTCTCCTTCCTCCCTTCCATCCTTCCTTCCTTCCTCCCTCCCTTCCTTCCTTGACTTGAGGACAACAGGAGGGTTAAGGACATCTTCATACTCTTCAATCCCAACTTCCCTTTAACTTCCCTTCACTTCCTCCAGTGTTACTTCCTGACGTTGTTTTCCTCTCTGTGGTGTTGCAGCCTCGGGAGGTGATGTGGCAGATCTGTGCCATAAAGATCACCGAGGCCATCCAGTACGTCGTGGAGTTCGCTAAACGTATCGACGGCTTCATGGACCTCTGTCAGAACGACCAGATAGTGCTGCTGAAAGCCGGTAAGACACTTTAACATTAGAGACCCAGAACATGGTGGGGTCTAATAATGGTCGGTACTTTGGGTCTCATTGTGCTGCATGGTTCCATACTTCAGTGTTAGTACTAGGGAGTACGAGGGAGTACTAGGGAGTAGTAGGGTGTACTAGGGAGTACTAGGGATTACTAGGGAGTGCTAGGGAGTACTTGGGAGTACTAGGGAGTGCTAGGGAGTAGTACGGAGTACTAGGGAGTACTAGGGAGTGCTAGGGAGTGCTAGGGAGTATTAGGGAGTACTAGGGAGTATTAGGGAGTAGTAGGGAGTGCTAGGGAGTAGTAGGGAGTGCTCGGGAGTACTAGGGAGTAGTAGGGAGTGCTAGGGAGTACTAGGGAGTATTAGGGAGTACTAGGGAGTATTAGGGAGTACTAGGGAGTACTAGGGAGTAGTAGGGAGTGCTAGGGAGTACTAGGGAGGGCTAGGGAGTACTAGGGAGGGCTAGGGAGTGCTAGGAAGGCTACTAGGGAGTAGTAGGGAGTGCTAGGGAGTACTAGGGAGTACTAGGGAGTGCTAGGGAGTGCTAGGGAGTAGTAGGGAGTACTAGGGAGTACTAGAGAGTACTAAGGAGTGCTAGGGAGTGCTAGGTAGTACTAGGGAGTGCTAGGGAGTACTAGGGAGTACTAGGAAGTAGTAGGGAGTACTACGGAGTGCTAGGGTGAAACAGAGAAGTGAAACCATCTTCTCTGCAGAGTTAATGTGCGGTGACTTGATTAACTCGATGACATCATCTGGTGACATCATCAGGTGACACATTAACCATCAGCGTTTTCTCTCCGCCAGGCTCTCTGGAGGTCGTCTTTGTCCGGATGTGTCGGGTGTTCGACTCTCAGAACAACACCGTCTACTTCGACGGGAAGTTCGCCGGTCCCGAAGTCTTCAAAGCTTTAGGTGAGACTCCTGCTGCCCCCCCCCCCTCACTTCCTGTCACAGAAAGAGTCCAAAATAACAGATAACAGCTGTCACGTCTAATAAACTCAACAGGAGCCGAGTTTAGGATCAGTGGGAGATTTGACTTTTCTCAAGCTGTCTCATCAGAGGAGGAAAGTCACAAAGTACATTTACTAAAGTACAGTAATGAGGGATTTTATACTTCTACTCAACATTTCAGATGAATATTGAACTTTCTACTGAACTACATTTGTCTCACAGTTGATTAAAAGTAAAACAGCTGATATATTTTATACATTATAATGGCATTAGATCAGTATGAAGAATTACAAGGTTAGGGTTACTGGGGATTTCCACCGGGTCCGTCAGCAGCGCGGAACGGCTGCTCCACGGTTTAGCTCCGTCCTCTGCCCAACGTCAACTCACACTGGGAGCGTTACAGCAGCGGAGCTCTGGGAGAGAAATCTACCTTTTAAAATGACGTTGCACTGTTAATACAGTAATTACGGCAGCCCACTCAAATCTACCGTAATTACTGTAGTAGCAGCACAATCAAATTCGAACGAGTGCCTTTAGTCTACCGTAATTACTGTAGTAGCAGCACAATAAAATCTGAACGAGTGCCTTTAGTCTACCGTAATTACTGTAGTAGCAGCACAATAAAATCTGAACGAGTGCCTTTAGTCTACCGTAATTGCTGTAGTAGCAGCACAACTAAACCGCCCAATTTTGTTAACTTGCTCAATTTTGGTTGATTTGGTAATTTTCTTTGATGTTTGTGGTGATGTCATCTGTCAGTAGCTACGTAGCTAGATGGAGTCTTTATCTATTCCTGTTTGTTGCTGTAATACGATCGGGAGGCTGCACGGGTTGTTTTATTTTGAAAGACGGAAGTTTTATTATGCCGATTCTGTGTCTGACTTCCTGTCTGGTGCAATCTGCTCTGTTGAGCTTGTGAGTGAGCGAGTTAGAAACGGCTCCGTCAAAAATAGAAATGCTGCGGATTGATAGCTGCTGAGATGCTGCTGAGGCGCTGCTGGTGGAAACACTCTCATTGATTATAGAGGCACTGATCAGCTCCGGTGACCGAGGCGCAGCTGTAACGCGCCGCTGACGGACCCGGTGGAAATTGGGCTTTAGGGTTAGGACACGATCTCCCTTGAAAGCCTACTAGGAGATGGTCAGGGGGAAGTCGTGGTGCATCGGAAAACAGGGCTCCCCCCAAAAAAGCCACTGAGTAATTCGACCACTGCAAAGGGTCAGTGACACAGTGACACAGTGTCAGCGATGTCTCCAGTTTGCTTGTTGTGTCTAAAATGTTGAGCTGTTGAGATATTTGAGAGGCTGGAGCCATTCAAATGTTTGGTCACTATTTCTGAGTCACATTCCTGCAATGATTGCTTGTTATTGAACATAGTTTTTGGGGGGGCAATTATTAGCTCAGCAACTCAGCAGCCAACTAACTTGCTACATGTTTAGTTGTAGCTGCTTCATTTACTCATCACTGTTGCAGCTTTTTATGGTAAATGGACTGTACTTAATACTTTCTAGTCTTTGCAACCACTCAAAGCACTTTACATTACATGTCATTCACCCATTCACACACTGATGGCAGGAGCTACCATACAGGGTGCCAACCTGCTCATCAGGAGAAAGTTAATCATTCATTCTCATTCATACACCATTGGCGCAGCTGTTTGGTTCAATGTGGGGTTAAGTGTCTTGCCCAAGGACACATTGACATGTGGACTGGAGGAGCCGGGAATCGAACCACCAATCTTCCAATTGGAGGACAACCAATCTACCTCCTGAGCCACAGCCGCCCCTTTTTATCTTTTTAACGTGCCTCTTATGAAACATGTCTTATGAAGCAGTGAGATGACGAGATAAGAATAGAATATTTATTTGTCACATACAAACTGTACAGGTACAATTGCAATGAAATGAATTGCGACAATCCAGATTGTGCAAGCAAGAGTAAAAACAAGAATATAAATATATGCATAAATATGTAAGAGGAGGGAGAGCTATGTACATATTTATCAACACTATGGAAATATATACAGAAGTGTTGAATCTTTGGGTGAAAGTCAGGTTAAAAAGTTGCTGCAAACAAACAAAGAAGTTACTGAAAAGTGTGTGTATGTGGTAATCACTGTTTCCCTCTGTGTGTGTGTGTGTGTGTGCGTGTGCGTGTGTGTGTGTGTGTGTGTGTGTTACCAGGTTGTGACGACTTGATCACATCAGTGTTTGACTTCGCTAAAAGCCTGTGCTCGCTGCATCTGTCCGAGGACGAGCTCGCTCTCTTCTCAGCATTCGTTTTGCTCTCTGCAGGTATGTTCATTTTACCGTTATGGCTCAAATAGAAGGGTTCATTTTACCGTAATGGCTCAAACAGAAGGGTTCATTTTACCGTAATGGCTCAAACAGAAGGGTTCATTTTACCATAATGCTTGAAACAGAGGGTTTATATTACTGTAATAGCTCAAATAGAAGGGTTTTATTCTACCGTAATGGTTGAAACAGAGGGTTTATTTTACCGTAATGGCTCAAATAGAAGGGTTAGTTTACCGTAATGGCTCAAATAGAAGGGTTTATTCTACCGTAATAGCTCAAATAGAAGGGTTTATTCTACCGTAATGGCTCAAATAGAAGGGTGTATTTTACTTAGAAGGTATTATTTTACCGTAATGACTCAAATAGAAGGGTTTAATCTACCGTAATGGCTCAAACAGAAGGGTTTATTCTACCGTAATAGCTCAAATAGAAGGGTTTATTCTACCGTAATGGCTCCAATAGATTTTTTTTTTACTGTAATGACTCAAATATAAGACAACCCTGATTATAAGAGGACCTCTCCTTTTTCCAGCAGGTGTTTATGGATAAATACTTTTTGAAGATGCAACACACGTTCACACTCTGTCACGCTGTCCTCTGTTTTTATCACAGTTATTATTCATTTAGGTAATTTAGAGACACAACATTGTAAAAGTTTATAGACTGTGACGCTGCCATCCTGTGTTGTTGTTGTTGCACGATGATGAAACAGAGACAAAAGAAAAAGAAAAGTCAGAGTCGACTCAGAGGCTCGACTGATGATTCAAATCAGTAATGTTTAGGGGGGCAGACTGTCTGTTTTTCTAACCAACACAAGCTGAACAACCGTGTGTGTGGTTCTGTGTGGGTGTGTGTGTGGGTGTGTGTGGTTGTGTATATGTGTGTGTGTGGTTGTGTATATGTGTGTGTGTGTGTGTGTGTGTGTGTGTGTGTGTGTGTGTGTGTGTGTGTGTGTGTGTGTGTGTGTGTGTGTGTGTGTGTGTGTGTGTGCAGACCGGACGTGGCTGCAGGAGAAGCTGCAGGTGGAGAAGCTGCAGCAGAAGACTCAGCTGGCTCTGCAACACGTCCTGCAGAAGAACCAGAGAGAGGACGGAGTGCTGAACAAGGTACACACACACACACACACACACTGAGAAAACACACACACACACTGAGAAAACACACACACACACACACACACACACACCTCTTACCTTAAAGGATTTAACTAAGTAGGATAAGAAAACCTTGAACTAAATCTTCACCCTAAAAATATAATGATTTTCATTATGGTCCCCACAAAGCAGGCGAGTCCCCACTATGTGAGTGTGTGATCAGAGTCCCCACAATGTCAGGAAAACAAGAACACACCATATATAAGAGAATTAGGATCTAAACATAAACATAAGTCAGGATGCATGTATGTATGTGAGTCAGACCATTTTAAGGCCCATACATTTAAACAGTGGCCTCACGCTGCCCCCTGGTGGACGGATTGTGAAATACAAACTCATATTTCCTACACTTTCAGATTCATTTGAACTCAGCAGCTTCTGACAGAATAAATCCATCTATTGAACAAACAGAGCTGCTGTTTTTATGTCTGCAGTGAAACAGTTCAGACAGTTTCAGACTCTTTTCATCAGCTGTTAAAAGTTTATAATAAATATCTGATGAACTGATCTGTTAATGTTAAAGCTCTTCTTTTGTCTCCTCCTTTGTTTCATCTCCACTCCTGTTTCTTTCTTCCTCTCTTCCCTTTTTTTTCTTTCCTCTCTTGTTTCCTCTTCTCATCTCCTCTCCTCTCGTTTTCTCTTCTCTCGTTTCTTCCTCTCCTACTCTCCTTGTTTCCTCTCCTCCCCCTATCTCTCCTTCTCTTCTCCTCCTACTCTCCCTCCTCTCTCGTTTCCTCTCCTCTCCTCTCCCTCTCCTCCTCTACTCCTCCTCTTTCTCTCCTTTTCCTCATCCTTTCCTCCTCTCCTATTGTTTCCTCTCCTCTCCCCTCTCTTATCCTCCTCCTCTCTTCCTCTATTTCCTCTCCTCCTCCTCTCTCCTTCTCTACTCCTCTCTCCTTCTCTACTCCTCCTCTCTTATCCTCCTCCTCTCTTCTTCCCTACTCCTCCTCTCTTCTTCCCTACTCCTCCTCTCTTATCCTCCTCCTCTCCTCCTCTTTCTCCTTTCCTCCACTCTCCTCCTCCTTTCCTCTTCTCTTCTCTCCTCCCCCTCCCCCCTCTCTCTCTCTCCTCCTCCTCCTCTCCTCTCTCTCTCCTCCTTTCCTCTTCTCTCCTCTTATCCTCCTCCTCTCCTCTCTCTTGTTTCCTCTCCCCCTCTCCTCTCTTATCCTCCTCCTCTCCTCTCATTTCCTCTCCTTCTCTTCTCCTCCCCCTCTCCTCTCTCTCCCCGTCTCTTATCCTCTCCTCTCCTCCTCAGCTCAGATTCAAGGTGTCAGCGTTGCGTTCCCTCTGCAGTCGTCACACAGAGAAGCTCTCAGCGTTCAGAGCCGTTTATCCCGACATCGTTCGGACACACTTCCCTCCTCTTTATAAGGAGCTGTTTGGAGCCGACCTCAGTCTGCAGCCTGATGACTGACCGGTGAACACACACACACACACACACCTACACACACCTACACACACACAGACAAACACACACACACACACACACACGGAGCCGACGGACTTTAAGCACAGCGATGGAGATCAGGACGATGACACAGCTACTGCACTCCTTCTCAACACAAAGAGACAAGAAACTCCTCCTCCTCCTCCCCCTCCTCTGGGTTTGGATGCTGTGAGGACTCAGGTGGCTCCTCTCCACCTGCTTTAACACACATCTGGTATCAGACTCAGCTCTGACATCACCTCTTCTTCTAACAGTTACTTTAATTTGAAGTGAGTTCAGTAGATGCTGCTGGGAGTTTGATGAGCTGCTGTCACTCAAAAGTTAAAGCTGCCCTGTGAAGTTTTGTGAAGTTTTACTAGAACAGTATGTAAAGGGTTAAACCTCCACCTTCCTGTTATTCTGCAGGTGAACTAATGTTCTGCTATTCATCCTAAACATTACTAGTTTAGAGATCCACAAACTCCAACAGGGTAACTTTAACTTTGTGAAGCAGTTTCTACTCAGAGCAGCTAATAAGATCAAACTTCCTCCACTCTTACCTCTTTTCCACCGAGCTGGAGCTGGTCCAGAGCCTGACTAAGCACCGGTTCTTTGCTTTTCCACCGCCAAAGCTCCAGCCCCGAGCCTCAGAACGGGAGCCAGAGCAAGAACCAACTATTTGCTGGTCTAAAGCAAGAACCGATTAGAGGGCTGGGGGCGGGGCTAACGATTATTAGCCGGGCTAGCGGGGTTAACGTTCATTAGCTGACTAGCGTGGCATTTACAGAGGGTTAAAAATTTGTTGATTAAAAGTTCTATTTTTATCATTTTTTTGCCAGAGCTGTCGTCTTTTTTTCTTCTTCTTCTTCGTTCCCAGCAGGTTAGATGCCTTGCACCATATTGCTGCCTCTCACTGGTGAATCATGGAAGTGCTTCAAAAGCGTGCGCTGGCTACGTTATACAGTGATGTAATCGCGTGGCTCCTTGCCGGTGGAAAAGCAACAGGTTCTTAAGAGGTGCTTGGATTAGCACCAATTTAGCACTGGCTCCGAACCAGCACTGGCTCCGAACCTGCACCGTCTCCAGCTCGGTGGAAAAAAGGGGATATCTGTGATCACCAACATCTACACAGTTTACAATCAGCCAAAGGTTCAAATTTTTAGTTTCTGCTCAAATCTGAACATCTTGCAGCTGAAATACAGCAGAACCAGATGTGACTCATCATGGAGGCGTTTGTGGTTTCATATGAAACACATAAACAGAGTGATAACGCAGGGTGTTACACAGTTATATGTCGTATTTAACTGTTAGGTGCGGCATGAAGTCACACGTCGAGAGAAACAAAAACCCACAGAAATCGAGATGAGTGGCACGATGTTTGGCTTTCGTGGTCAGCGTGGCAGTTTCAGGTGCTTTGCTTTGACTTTGCTGCGGCAGACGTGTCAAGCTGCATCCGTGCTGCTGGATTTCAGCTGTTACACCCCATTATTGTGTGTGTTTGAGGGAGGGAAGGGAAGGGAGGAGGGGGGGGTTTCCACATCATATTAACTGAGTCATATTTGTCTTGTATCATCTGCTCCATGTCGTCTGCATTAATTTAGATACAACCCCTCCCATAAAATTCAGCCTGACTGTCAACAAGGACTTTAAAATACAGTTTTATGAGAGGTAATATTTGGATTTTGGCTTTTTTTTTTTGATGTTTGAGCGTCTCTGTGCAGGATGATGCATGCACAGAGTACCTACCATCATGATTTATGACATCACAGCTAATTCGGAGCCAATCGTGGTCCAGTATGCAATACTTGACAGCAGTGTGATGTGGAAACTTGAAGCCTGCAGGTCACAAATGATGAGAATAAGGGGAGGAGGGAGGAGGAGGGGGGGGGGGGGTTTCCACATCATATTAACTGAGTCATATTTGTCTTGTGTCATCTGCATTATTTTAGATACAACCCCTCCCATGTCGTCTGCATTATTTTAGATACAACCCCTCCCAAAAAAAAAAGAAGACTGTCGACAAGGATTTTTAAATTACAGTTTCATGAGTTGGTGCTGAACATTAGAGCTAATATTTGGATTCTGGCTTCTTTTTTGGATGTTTGAGCGTCTCTGTGCAGAATGATGCATGCACAGAGTACCTACCATCATGATTTGTGACATCACAGCTAGTTCGGAGCCAATCCAGTGGTCCAGTATGCAATATTTTACAGCAGTGTGATGTGGAAACTTGAAGCCTGCAGGTCACAAATGATGAGAATAAGGGGAGGAGGGAGAGGAGGGGGGTTCCACATCATATTAACTGAGTCATATTTGTCTTGTATCATCTGCTCCATGTCGTCTGCATTATTTTAGATACAACCCCTCCCATGTCGTCTGCATTATTTTAGATACAACCCCTCCCAAAAAATTCAGCTTGACTGTCGACAAGGATTTTTAAAATACGGTTTCATGAGTTAGTGCCGAACATTAGAGCTAATATTTGGATTTAGGCTTCTTTTCTGGATGTTTGAGCGTCTCTGTGCAGAATGATGCATGCACAGAGTACCTACCATCATGATTTGTGACATCACAGCTAGTTCGGAGCCAATCGTGGTCCAGTATGCAATATTTTACAGCAGTGTGATGTGGAAAGGTCACAAATGATCAAAGAATGATCAAAAAAAAAAAGAACAATATTATTTACATGTTTAAATATCCTCGATGTTTTTTAATGAAGTAGAAAGAAGAGAAGAGAAGATGTCATTTTAAGAATTTTAACAAAAAGGTAATTGAATTGGTTTTTTTTTGTGGGAAAAAAAATTATTAGATAAAAAAAAATATTGATGTGTTTTAAGATTTATTTTGAAGGATTTGAAAAGCTGCTGTTTCCTGTTTCCTGTTTGTAATCAGCAGTTAAAAATGTTTCTATGGTACAATTTCAACAGCAGAACTTTTAACTTTTATCCTTCATGATTCTGCTTGTTTTTCATTCATCCTCTTCCTCCTCCTCCTGCCTTCATCATCCTCTTCCTCCTCCTGCCTTCATTCATCCTCTTCCTCCTCCTGCCTTCATCATCCTCTTCTTCCTCCTGCCTTCATCATCCTCTTCCTCCTCCTCCTGCCTTCATCATCCTCTTCCTCCTCCTGCCTTCATCATCATCATCCTCAACAAACAGCAGCATCAAACACACACAGCAGGCAGCAGGAGTCTCTAACCAGCAGTTAGTCTGTAGCACCATCTAGTGGCTCTGACGGGGAAGTGCAGGTTGTTTTCTCTCCTCTCTCTCCTCTTTGAGTTTGAAGTTTTTAAACAGTCAGTACTTCAGAGGAGGAAACAGAGCTGCAGGGAAATCATTCATTATCAAATTATTCCAGTTCAATAAGTTAAATATCCTTTAAAGTTAGCAACTCACAAGATTCAAGATTCATTTTATTGACATTCATGCAAAGCAGAATGAAATTAGGAGCAAAGCACAGATAAAATACATTGATATATATAAGAACTGAATACATAATTTACATAATTAAAGAAATAATATAGTTAATCACAATTTAAAGAAAATCAAAGGCTATTAGTGTAAAATTGGATAAACATTGGATAAATTGCTTTGTCTATAAAATATTGGAAACAGGGATAAATGCTCATCACAGTATATAAAATAATCTCAGGTGATATCTTCTAGTAATAATAATTTGATATAGCACTTTACAAAAATATAAAATAACAGATCAAAGTGGAATGAAAGAATTAAGAATATTAAATGTTAACAACTCTCCAAAATCCAAAGATATTCAGTTTACAGTAAAATCAGAGAAGAGAAGCTTGAAGCAGATAAATGACCTAAAGGATCAACCATTCCCCAACCTGAAAGACTTAAGCCGAATTATTCTCAATGTTCTGCTTCTTAATGAGACAAATCAGAGCTAACATCATCAAACGTCATCATCCCTTTCGTTAAAAACTTCTCATAACTCATCGCCACAGATTCATTCAGCTTCGTGAGAGCAATAAGAACAATAGAGAACCTATGCAGAGTGGAGAGATGAACATTCGTTGCACTATAGAGTCGATCTACTGCCGACCGTCGTGTGTTAGTCTCGTCTAGTCTCGTCTAGTGTGAACATTTAGTTTCAACCATATGAGGAGCGACTGATCTCTCATCCTTCATTACAGCTGGATATGAGACACATTACAAGAGGATTTAAGCTGGAATAATCAACCTGCTTTATAATAATTGTACAGCAGAGTTTCTTATCCATGATAGGTGTGTCTTGATACATTACGTGCCATTATGTATTTAAAGTTCCTACTGACCCTGAACTAGACGGCACTGTAAGAAATGAGGCTCAAAAATCACTCAGCTGTCTATAAAGTTAGTTTAATTTAGATAAATTGAGTCCATATATTCTAAAGTTAGAGTCTGTTTAGAAGTGAATTCCTTCAAACAGATAATAAACATGAGGTTTGTGGACTCTGCAAGTTTTACAGCAACCAAAAACAATTTCCATACACAAATGGCAGTAGTGTTGAGTTAAGACAAACCTTCACCGGTCCTTTAAAGGTGTTAAAAGGTTAAAAGGTGTGTTCAGCACGTTTCAGCCAATAGACGACAGGAAGCAGGAAGTAGACTTCCTGCTTCCTGCCAGGCTTTTCTGTCCTGGTGTTTAAAATCTTCTACTTTCCTCCTCAGCAACTCGTTCATTTAGGTTTCCCACTGGTTTTCCCGTTGTCAGGTGACGTCAGCAGTAAATTGTTCAGGTCTTTACGCATACGATGATCCAACTTCAAACCATAAAATATAAAATCCTTTATTTCATTGTTAAAGTTACAGGTTTAATCTTGTATTTCAGAATAAGCAAACATGTCTTTTAGTCAGCTGATTTGGATTAACACCACCAATCAATAAATCTCATCATGTTTCCGCCACCTGCTTTCATCTCACTTTACATCCGTCTCAAGGTCCAAAGCACAATAATAGAAATCTGTATATTTTGGGCAAATAATGAACATGCCTTTTTTTAGCCATAACTGAATGTCAAGCAATAATGTAAATGTTGTATATTTATCTTTGTGTATAGTTTGAATATATGGCATGTTGATGCAGATTCTAATTTATAAGATTTAATTTGGAGGTTTTCTTTTGAATCCTGCGTGTTTTTCTTTTTTTTATTTCTGTCAATTTTTAAGTCATCGCATATGCAGATGATACTCTTTTCTCCCTTTATGTCAATTTATCGGTTTTGGCCATTGTTCTGTAAGTAAGTTTATTGGTTATTCTGTACAGGCCACTTGCTCTGGATGCCTAACTGAGCGTCAGACTTTGTATCCGTTTGATTGATATGCATCATTATGTATAATATCTGGTTTGATATATATGTGCTGCTCTCCTCTAGGTTATTTAGTTTAGTTGCAGAGAGAGCAGCATTTTTTTTGTGCTTTTAAATATGCGTATGGTGCTAGGTTACCTTTTGTTAGCAGGGTCTTGATTTTAAACAACTATGCCACATTCTATGTTTCTTCACAGGGTAACATAATAAAAGGGAAAATTCAGTTTTTAAAACAACCTGGCAGTCACAAACATTTTCAGCATATTTTACGGTTAACAATCTTTACTCAGAGGCTTCAAAAGTACAACCATGATCTTATTCTCTCTGCTGATCAAAATATTAATGATGTAATTTGGTTGGAAGAACAACAGACTGACAGTAAAAACCACAGACTGTATAAAAGAAATGGACGTAACATCCGTGACGTCACCCATTGGTTTGTGGACTGCTGCTCGGAAGCCAATAGTTTCTAATCTAGGCAGCGCCATCTTCAAAATTTCAGGTGCATGCTGGGAAAAATAAAAACACGGATTCTACTTATATGGGCATGAGGCGGGGCAATGGGGCGGAGCGGGGAGGTTGCTATGGTAACGAGGGCTGGATCTCGAGGACATTGGTCAATCAACCTGTCAATCAGGACGTAGCCACGCCCCCTAATGCATACCCTGCTTTATCGTCACATATAAAATCAGGGAGGCCAAAATGTCCCAAATGAACATCATACTGCATTGAAGAAGGCTTTAAACTAGCGATTGAGACCATAAACACATTTTGAAAACGTTTACTGAGGTTAGAAATCAAGTGAGAAGTTGGTGAATTCTCCATTGACTTGTATAGAGACGGTCGCCCCCTGGTGGCCTTTTGATAGAATGCAGCTCTAAGTTACTTCCTGGTTGGCCTCATTTCAGAGGACCAGAACATAGTTAACCATCATCACAGTTAACTATAGACTGTAAAAGCACTGTGGTGACCAAGCACCAAGGACGAGGGTCGGCTTCAACCTCTCGTCCTCTCGAGCAACTTAAGGCTCCAAAAATATCCAAGATGATGACGATCAAATGGCTAAAATAGAGCCCTTAAAAGTGGCAGTCACGTTGTATAATAAGCAGAATTTTCCCTTTAATTAGTAAAAATGTTATTATGATAACGAGCTATCATAGTAAAAACAGGAAGTTATTGGCCAGCGTGCGCCTGTATCAGTGTGTCACGCTCAGGCTTCGTTCATTTCTTTGTTTAAACGGATAAAACATGACTTCATTGGTTTTGATACGAAGCAGAGCTGCTGTATCTGAAATGTGTTAAAAAAATAAAAAAACAGAAGAAGAAGAAAAAAAAATGCTTTGGTTTGTTTGTTTTTGCTTCTTTCAACGACTCTACAGCACAAAAACGTTCATATAGTTGGATATTTGGTATCCATGGAAACTAAAAAGATCGAAAGGAGGAAAGGAGGGAGGAAGGAAAGAAAGGAGAGAGAGAAGGGAGGGAGGAAGAAGGAAGGAGGAGAAAGACGGAGGAAGGAAAGGAGGGAGGGAGGGAGGGAAGGAAGGAGGGAGGAGGGAGGAAGGAAGGAAAGAAAGAAGGAAGGAAAGGGGGAAGAAAAGGAGGGAGGGAAGAAAGAAGGAGGGAGGAAGGAAGGAGGGAGAGGAAAGAAGGAAGGAGGAAGGAAAGGAAGAAGGAAAGAAGGACGGAAAGGAGGGAGAAAGAAGGAAGGAGGGAGGAAGGAAAGGGGGGAGGAAGGAAGAAGGAGAGAGGAAGATGGAGGAAGGAAAGGAGGGAGGAAAGGAGGAAGGAAAGGAGGGAGGAGGGAGGGAGGGAGGAAAGAAGGAAGGAAGGAAGGAAGGAAGGAAGGAAGGGAGGAAAGAAGGAACAGTCAAAACAGACAGGGTCAATTTGACCCGGGAGGACGACGGGAAGGACGATGGGGAAGCACTTCCTCCTCCTCACTTCCCAACATGTCACAGTATTTACAGATTACAGATGTCATAGCCGGTAGGAGACCCCCGAGGAGGACCCCCGAGGAAGACCCAGGACACGCTGGAGAGTCTCTGGGCTGGCCTGGGAACGCCTCGGGATCCCCCGGGAAGAGCTGGAGGAAGTGGCTGGGGAGAGGGAAGTCTGGGCTTCCTGCTTAGGCTGCTGCCCCCGCGACCCGACCAGGATAAAGCAGTAGAGGACGGTACGGTACAGTAGTTGTCATAGTTACCTTCATCATTAAACCGTAGAAGATGCTAAACATGATCAAAAGAACAACAACAGATCTATCTCACTGACAACATGACATTAAATACATTCATCACTCAGTCCCCTGGGTGCTTCCTGTATGTCTCTACATCTTCACCTCTTGGCCACAAAACCCGACAGAGGCAACGTCTTGTTTCCTGTTTCCTGTCATTAAAGTGTGACAGGAAGTAGTCCCGCTTGTTTTTATGAACACTGCTTTTGTTCTCACTGAAACACGTGAAGGAAGGAAGAAGGAAGGAGGGAAGAAGGAAGGGAGGAAGGAAGGAAGGATGTTTTCCTCACACATGCCCGTCCACAGGGGCTTCCTATCATATAAACCTCATGAGTGGAAATGCATGTGAGGAGGGAGGGATGGAGGAAGGAAAGAAGGAAGGGAGGAAAGAAGGGAGGGATGGAGGAAAGAAGGGAGGGATGGAGGAAAGAAGGAGGGAAGAAGGAAGGAAGGAGGGAAGAAGGAAGGAAGGAAGGAAGGAGGGAAGGGAGGAAGGAGGGAAGAAAGAAAGGAGGGAAGAAGGAAGGAAGGAAGGAAGGAAGGAGAGAATAAGGAGGGAAGAAGGAAGGAAGGAAGAAGGAAGGAGGGAAGAAAGAAAGGAGGGAGGGAGGGAGAAAGTAAAAGAGGAAGGGAGAAAAGAAGGACAGATGAAAGAAGGAAGGGAGGAGGGAGGGAGGGAAGACAGAAAGGAGGGAAGAAGGAAGGAAGGAAGGAATGAGGGAGGAAGGAAGGAAGAAGGAAGGAGGGAAGATGGAAGGAAGGGTCACACATGCCAGTCCACAGGGGCTTCTTATCATATAAACCTCATGAGTGGAATAGCATGTGATCACATTGTTTAAAAGGAAATTATTCCCAGTTAATGGAAATAATAACTGGGAGAAACAGGATTGGTTTTAATGGAGTGGAACCGTTGGGTTTGGAGTCGATGTGAGCAGAGTTTGGTCTCTAATTGCTGTTTTCCTCTCCTTCAGATCGGCACGGACCAGCATGGACCAGCACGGACCAGCACGGACCAGCATGCTCTTGATATTCCTCCCACTCTCACTACGAGTGGAGCATCCTTGAATGTCTCTGACAGAGTGTCTTAATCATGTTTTGCAGTGTCGAAGAATGAAATAGAGACTTCCGCCGGCCGACAAGGTTTTATTTTCTTTGCAAAGAAAAGATCAATATCAACATAACATGCAAGCGGTTCTGAATGAAGAAAGACCCCGAGCATGGGGAAACTTAAACATTTATACCTGAGGGAAAGGCCCACCTCTGGGGTGTGTTCAACGTCCTATGTCTGCTGCGGGGTCGGCCTCTTACCTAAGGTGTGCTTTCAAACTCTTTTGTCTTTCGCAGGTATCGGCACTGACCCCCTGAAGTGTGAAATTAAGAGGTCTAGACAACATAATTTAAAATACACAAGGGTTTGAATGGGTGTCTCAGGTAGTAGAAATGCAAAGGAATTTAAAAGTCTGATATCTTGGTGAGAAGGAGGGAGGTTGGGTATTTTACAAAAGAGCTGAAATTACTATTACAGCAGCAAAGTTACTGAGCAGTGTTTTCTTTGCTTGTTGCTGAAGTATCTCAGACGTTGGTTTATTTAGTCCAGAGTTCTACTTCCTGTTCTCTCTCCACCGGTCTGAGCTGCCATGTTCAATGAGATCCAGCACTGAGAGAGAGGGAGGTGCTTCCACATTAAGGAAAAAGGTTTACGCCTGTATGAAATCCTGTTTATAGGGAAGTGAAACAACATCAGCTCTGTAAAGGTAGAGGAAGAAGATCCTTCCTTCCTTTCTCCCCCTTTCTCCCTCCCTCCTACCTTCCTCCCTCCTACCTTCCTTCCTTCCTTCTTTCCTTTCCTTTCCTCCCTTCCTCCCTCCCTCCTTTCATTCCATCCTTCCCTCCTACCTTCCTTCCTCCCTCCCTCCTACCGTCCTTCCTCCCTTCCTTCCTCCGTCCCTCCTTCCCTCCTACCTTACTTCTTTCCTTTCCTCCCTTCTTTCATTCCATCCTTCCCTCCTACCTTCCTCCCTCCCTCCTTCTTTCGTCCCTCCCTCCTTCCTTCTTTCCTCCCTTCCTTCTTTCCTGCGTCTTTCCTTCTTTCCTCCCTCCCTCCTTCCTTCCTTCTTTCCTCCATCCTTCCTTCTTTCTTTTCCTCCCTTTTCTCCCTCCCTCCCTCCTTTCCTTCCTTCTTTCTTTTCCTCCCTCCCTCCTACCTTCCTCCCTCCTTCCTTCCTCCCTCCTACCTTCCTTCCTCCCTCCCTCCTACCTTCCTCCCTCCTACCTTCCTTCTTTCCTGCGTCTTTCCTTCTTTCCTTTCCTCCCCTCCTTCCTCCCTCCTACCTTCATTCTTTCCTCCGTCCTTCCTTCCTCCCTTGACTCGAGGACAGTAAAGTGGATGTAAAGGATGATCTTTGTCTTTAAGAATATCAAATAGCAGCAGCTCTGAAACCTTTCCCCATAAACTGAAGAAGCAAGAACAGCAGTATACTCCAGTGAGGCTTTCAAGATTTAAGATATACTCAACATACTTGACCTGGAGTTAACGAAGGTGTGCAAACTTTGATAGGAATTTATCTTTGGGTGGTTTTATCTTCCTTTTCAAAATGTATTAACTGTTGCAAATTAGTTTATAAATGTAACTTCTAATAGACCAGAGGTGTTAAACTCATTCAAGAGCCACATACAGCCCAATGTGATCTGATGTGGGCCGGATTAGGAAGGAAGGAAGGAAGGCGGGAAGGAAGGAAGGAAGGAAGGAAGGAAGGAAGGAAGGAAGGAAGGAAGGAAGGAAGGAAGGAAGGAAGGAAGGAAGGAAGGAAGGAAGGAAGGAAGGATGGAGAAAAAAAACAAGACAGGAAGGAAAGAAGAAAGGGAAGAAAGACAGGTGGATGGAAAAACGGAAGAAAAGAAGGAAGGGAGGAAGGAAGTAGGAAAAGAAGACAGGACGGAAATATGGGAGAAAGACAGATGTAAGGAAGGAAGAGAAGTCAAGAAGGAAGGAAGGAAGGAAGGAAAAGAAGACTGGAATAAAGATGGAAGAACGACAAATGGATGAAAAAAATAGAAGAAAGGAAGGAAGGAAGGAAGACAGGAAGGAAAGTGGGCCGGATTGGACCCCTTGGCGGGCCAGTTCAGGCCCACGGGCCTCATGTTGACCCCCCTGTAGTAGACAGAGTTACCTGGGTTTTATAACACTGTTCAGCAACACAATTAAAGTTAGTAAAGGTAGGTTAGGGTTAGTAAAGGTGGAGCCACCAAATGATCCAGGACTACAAAATACAACTTCTGATGAGACCAAGCTTCATGTTTTACTAAAAAGACTGTTGGCTTTTTTCATTTGCATGTTTTCAATGGATAAACCAGCAGATGGGAATTGTAGGAGGATTGTGGTGGTTTCCTCATCTGCAGAGCAAAGGAAAAGATGGACAGGAAGCAAAGGAAGAAGTGATGGAGAAAGGAGAGGAAACAGGAAAGAAGAAGGTAAGGTGGAGGCAAGGGAGGAAGTGATAGAGAAAGGATCAGGTGGAGGAAAGGTTTGGGTTAAAAACAGAACATGGGGGAAAAGGAGTTGTGTTTGTTGGATGTAGATTTGCTTTCCATGCCTGCTGTTCTTTGAGTCTCCACTAGATGGCAGTAGAGTACAGCTGGAGCTCTTATAACCTGAACTAACTGCAGAGCTCCAACCTCTGATAACCACACTGTGTTTGACAGACTTCTTTATGGTTGACAGTGTTTTTATTCATGTATAGACTCAATATTTGATATATTTCCCTCTATGTGATGCAGCTGAAATGTAGAACCAGTCTGTGTTTCAGCCTCACAGCTCCAATCTGCTCATTTTCTCCTTTTTAATTTGTCATTTTTAGATTTTAACACCATTTTTATCATTGTTTCATATTTCTCACCTCATCTTTAACCCTCCTGTTGTCCTCGAGTCAAGGAAGGAAGGGAGGAAGGAAAGGAGGAAGGAAAGGAGGGGGAAGGAAGGAAAGAAAGGAGGAAGGAATGGAGGAAGAAGGAAGGAAAGGAAGGAGGAAAGGAGGGAGGAAGGAGGAAAGGAGGGATGAAGGAAGGAAGGAAAGAAAGGAGGAAGGAAGGGAGGAAGAAGGAAGGAGGGAAGGAGGGATGAAGGAAGGAAAGGAAGGAAGAAAGGAAAGAAAGAGAGAAGGAGGGAGGGAGGAAGGACAGACAGAAGGAAGGAAGGAAGGAAGGAAGGAAAGAAGGAACAGTCAACAGACGGGGTCAATTTGACTCTGAACATCGATGTGTGATCCCAACTTCCACACTATATTTAATAAAAGCAGCTTTTTGTTATTTCACTTCCTTTGAGTGTTTATTTGTTTCTTCTCTCTCAGACTGTCTGGCTCTCTTCAGACCTCTTCAGACTGACTCTAAATGTTTGTTCCTTCTCACTTTAACTCATTTTGCTTTTCTTTCCACCCGTCGTCTCGTCACTTTGTCCTGAATGTCGGATCACCGTGAAGCTGCAGGTGTCTCAGCGTTTAAAGTCTGTCTGCTGCTTTGGACCAAGAAAAGGAAACTTACCAGCCAGTCACAGAGGTAACTCTGTCCTTCCTTCCTCCTTTCTCCCTCCCTTCCTCCATCCCCCTTTCTTCTTCCTTCCTTCCTTCTATCTTTCCTTCCTCCCTCCCTCCTTCTTTCCTTCCTTCATTCCTTCCTCCATCCCCCTTTCTTCCTTCCTCCCTCCCGCCTTGTTTCCTTCCCTTTTTCTTCCTTCCTTCCTTTCCTTTCCTCCATCCCCCTTTCTTCTTCCTTATGTCCTTCCTTCCTCCCTCCCTCCTTCTTTCCTTTCCTCCATTCTCTGTTCTTCCTTCCTCCCTCCCTCCCGCCTTACCTTCATTCCTTCCTTCTTTCCGTCCTCCATCCCCCTTTCTTCCTTCTGTCTGTCTGTCCTCCCTCCTCCCTCGTTCTTCCTTCCTTCTATCCTTCCTTCCTTCTTTCCTCCTCCTTCCTTCCTTCCTTCCCTCTTTTTCTTCCTTTACTCCCTTCCCCGTTCTTCCTTCCTTCCTCCCGCCTTCTTTCCTTCCCTTTTTCTTCCTTCCCCTTCCTTCCTTCCTCCCTCCTC
>NC_070578.1:40479159-40499334 GCF_027409825.1 Scomber japonicus | reverse complement strand
CACTGAGTGAGAGAGCGAGAGCGAGAGAGAGAGAGGAGGTAAAACAGGGTTCGCAGCTTAATGCAGTTACTCGTCTGTAATGACAACTCCTTTGGCAAATTAGCCCGACGCTAATGAAGGTGCATCGGGGGAATGTAATGAAACAGGAAGTAATAAAACAGGTTATATCAACACCGGCTCACACTCTTAATGCACCGCTCGTTTCGGTCCTCATTAGCACCCGTTTAGCATCAAACACGTCCGGCAGCAACGTAAAAAAAAAAAACATCGGAGGGGGGGACAAAAATATCTCTGAATCATTTTACAGATGAGCTCATGCTGTCGGTTTGCCAGAGGAGGAGAAACGCCGTTGTTGGTGGGAGGGAAACACCGGGAGACTCGGGTCAGGTGAGGACATGAGTTCCATGAGTACAACCTCCATTACAAGCTGAAATGTGTTTACCAGTCTGCTGTGGTGTGTACTGCTGATCCTCTTTATTTCTAGCCCCATGATGCCTCACATGAATTATGGATACAACCTCCGCTGAACCAGGGTCAGTCTGAGTTAGTGCTATGCTACAGATGCCCTTCCTTTTGTTAGAGATATATAGGGAAATGATCTTAAAATGAGGTATGAAGTGTTACGGAAGGTTTAAAAAGGCTTTTAGACTGAGCTAGGTGAGCTGTGTCTCCCAGGCGGGGAGTTCCGGTCCTCTGAAATGAGGCCAACCAGGAAGTAACTTAGAGCTGCATTCTATCAAAAGGCCACCAGGGGGCGACCGTCTCTATACAAGTCAATGGAGAATTCACCAACTTCTCACTTGATTTCTAACCTCAGTAAACGTTTTCAAAATGTGTTTATGGTCTCAATCGCTAGTTTAAAGCCTTCTTCAATGCAGTATGATGTTCATTTGGGACATTTTGGCCTCCCTGATTTTATATTTGATGATAAAGTAGGGTATGCACTAAGGAATCGATCTTAAAACAAGATATAAAGTGTTACGGTGGGTTTAAAAAGGTGAAGGTAGGTGGATATTTTTACTTTTAGACAGAGCTAGGTGAGCTGTGTCTCCATGTTTCCGGTCTTTGTGCTAAGCTAAGCTAGTTAGCTCTCTACGTCTCTGCTCAGTTTAAAGCGATAGTTCGACCTAATTTCGACCTAGCCTCATATGCACGATTACGTCTATCTAAATACCGTTAGAGCCATCAGCCGAATGTCTTAGCACAGGTGCTAACGGGACCACCAGTGTATCTGGTAAATGACCCCACTAATAATGTCTGGATTGTCATCAAACTTCTACAGTAGTACAAATAGGCTCTTTACTCATAAATCCATGCATTGGAAAGTTTGTAAGTACACCAGGAGTTTATTAAAGTAAACACTTACCTGATGGCTTTTACTCTGCTGCTAATGCTAAAGCTGGAAACATCGTAGAAATCTCCACAAGGGCTCTCATTGGTCCGCACTACGTCATTTTGAACCTCTGTAGCAATGCTGTTGGATTGTAAAAACAGATAGCACATGGCCTATAACAATTTGAGACATTAGGCTGTAAATGTAATGAATACGAATCACGACAGGCCTTTCTGGAACCTCACACCCCCTAGTGTTTGGTGGTGAATTGCACAGAGTCATTCAAGCCCGACACAGAACTTCAAACAGTTCACGGTGTCGTCGGGGCAACGATGTTCCTCCGATGTCGAGTTGACGCAGCGTTATAAACCTAGCTTAAGTCTCAAAGTAACTGTAATGAGATTCCTTCCATCTTGCTAACTCAACCGTTTTAAGAATTAATTTGTTCCAACCTCCATCAAACTCCTAAACAATGCTGCTTAAGGCCGAAGATTGCGCAATAATTTTAGAGAGTTAATAATGTTATGGGATATGTGCAATACTGTTATGTAATTGTTGTTGGGATGTGTAATGGTAATTTCAACTCCTTTGTAAAATACCCAACCTCCCTCCTTCTCACCACGATATCAGACTTTTAAATTCCTTTGCATTTCTACTACCTGAGACACCCATTCAAACCCTTGTGTATTTTAAATTATGTTGTCTAGACCTCTTAATTTCACACTTCAGGGGGTCGGTGCCGATACCTGCGAAAGACAAAAGAGTGTGAAAGCACACCAAAGGTAAGAGGCCGACCCCACAGCAGACAAAGGACGTTAAACACACCTTTCCCTCCCTCAGGTATAAATGTTCAAGTTTCCCCATGCTCGGGGTCTTTCTTCATTTTGAAACCACTCGCTTGTTGATTGACCTTTTCTTTGCAAAGAAAATAAAACCTTGTCGGCCGGCAGAAGTCTCTATTTCTTTCTTCACCAAGAGCACAGAATTTCCATAACAGATGGTAAGGATGGTGATGTTTTGTCTGTTGTCATTGTGGCTGTCGAGGTGTTTATGGCACAGTTGCTGAGTCCAAGACAAATTTCCCTCAGTGGGGACAATAAAGTATGTTGTATTTTATTGTATCTCCCACATTTTGACTGCGCACGATGAATAAAATCACCTCCTGTGTGTCGTCACCTGAGAGTGTAACAGGCCTAAATCACAGAACATGTTTTTCCCACAAAGCTTTTTGGGCAGATTGAACATTTGATACAAGATGTAAAATATGTGGAATAGATGGCAAAGTGTTGTGTCCTGATAGCTCTGCCAAACACAGCTTTGTTCACACAAGCGTTTACATTTAGCAACTGTCTCTTCTTGCTGTTTTTTCTTCTCCCCTTGTCTTCTTCCTGGCTGAACACAAACGCCATTAAATCCTGAGAGAGACGAGTATCAGAACGAGGATCCAGTCTGTCTGTTCGCCGCCAAGCTGTAATAACCAAACACTCCCTCTGTTTCCCCGAATGACACTCTGATTTACACAAACAGCTTACATGTGCCTCCTCTTCTTTTACCTCTTTACCCCCTTCATCTGGCCCTCCAGCTCTAATTGCCAGGACACACAGGAGGACAGCGCTGACAGACTGAGGGAACGGAGGGGAGGCGAGGTAGAGGAGGGAAGTCACTGGGGAGGTGTGTTTGTTAATGAGATGGATCAGACTTGGCAGGCAGCGAAGCCTGGCAGCAAACTGTGGACAGAAAAGAGACAGAGGCCCAAATCTGTGGGCTCCACTCACACTTAACCAAACAAATCTGGAGCAAACACAAAGACCAGGACTGTAAATAGCCTCAGAGTCCATTTTAGAGCCTGGGGATTATCTGCATTTTTCATACCTTCAGTCGTACAAAACCTCAGCAAAGCATACGTGTGTGAAGTAGGACGGATTTCACGGTGGAACAGAAGCGGAAGATTGTAGCTGCAGTTACAAAGGTTTTTCTTTTTCCTTTCTTTTTTTTTTCAGAAGCAGGAATAATCTCACTGAGTAATAAGACAGAGCTGCTGTTCTCTCTGTGGACGTTTAGCACATGTGGACAAGTCAGAACAGGTGTTTAGGATTGGACGTCTGGTGGAGAACATTAACCACTAAATACTGGACAAATTAAACCTTTGACCATATAATTGGACTAGAGGAGAAGTCAGGAAGTCATTGGTGTAACACTGCTCGATGTAATGCTTTGGTGCCAAATGTCTTAGTTACCGCGATATCTTGAGCTTGGTCATGGCATGGTCACCAAACTCAGATGTTCGACATCGTCTTATACTATCAGTAGTTAGCACATCTTTGCAACTATTAAACTGTGGCGGTGGGTTTATCATATGTGGACAAGTCTCGAACACGATCAGAACCTTTGACCATATGATTGGACTAGAGAAGTTAGGAAGTCATTGGTGTAACACTGCTCGATGTAATGCTTTGGTGCCAAATGGCTTAGTTACTTTCATAGAAAACTCCCACCCATGGCTTGGTCACCAAACCTGGGTGTTCGTACCCAATGATGGTGGAGTTTACATCGTCTTTTACTATCAAACTGTGGCGGTGGGACATCATCAGCAATAATAAGGCTGTAAAATGGAGCTGCTGTTCTCCCTATGGACGTTTATCACATGTGGACAAGCCTCAAACACAATCAGAACAGGTGTTTAGGATTGGACATCTGGTGGAGAACATTAGCCACTAAATACTGGACAAATTAAACCTTTGACCATATGATTGGACTAGAGGAGAAGTCAGGAAGTCATTGGTGTAACTCTGCTTTGGTGCCAAATGTCTTGGTGGAGTTTACATCGTCTTATACTATCAAACTGTGGCGGTGGGCAATAATAAGGCTGTAAAATGGAGCTGCTGTTCTCTATGTGGGTGTTTATCACATGTGGACACACTTGAGTGATATCAGAACAGGTGTTTAAGATTGGACATCTGATTGAAAACATTAACCACTAAGTATTAGACAAATTAAACCTTTGACCATATGATTGGACTAGAGGAGAAGTCAAGAAGTCATTGGTGTAACACTGCTTAGGTGCCGAATGTCTTAGTTAAGGCGGAGTTTACATCATCTTATACTATCAGTAGTTAGCACATCTTTGCAACTATCAACCTGTGGCGGTGGGACATGATCAGGAATAATAAGGCTGTAAAATGGAGTTGCTGTTCTCTTTGTGGAGAAGCCTCAAACACGATCAGAACAGGTATTTAGGATTGGACGTCTGATGGAGAACATGAACCACTACGTATTAGACAAATTAAACCTTTGACCATATGATTGGACTCGAGGAGAGGTCAAGAAATCATTGGTGTAACACTGCTCGATGTAATGCTTTGGTGCCAAATGGCTTAGTTACTTTCATAGAAAACTCCCATGGCTTGGTCACCAAACCTGGGTGTCCGTACCCAATGATGGTGGAGTTTACATCGTCTTATACTATCAAACTGTGGCGGTGGGACATGATCAGGAATAATAAGGCTGTAAAATGGAGCTGCTGTTCTCCCTATGGACGTTTATCACATGTGGACAAGCCTCAAACACGATCAGAACAGGTGTTTAGGACTGGACATCTTGTGGAGAACATTAACCACTAAGTATTAGACAAATTAAACCGTTAACCATATGATTGGACTAGAGGAGAAGTCAAGAAGTCATTGGTGTAACGCTGCTCGATCTAATGCTTTGGTGCCAAATGTCTGAGTTACTTTAATTTCTGAACGCCATACCTTGAGCTTCCCATTAGAAAACTCGGGTGTTCGATCCCAATATGATGGCCGAGTTTACATCGTCTTATACTATCGGTAGCTAGCACATCTTTGCAACTATCAAACTGTGGCGGTGGGACATGATCAGGAATAATAAGGCTGTAAAATGGAGCTGCTGTTCTCTCTGTGGAGAAGCCTTAAACACGATCAGAACAGATTTTTAGGATTGGAGAACTGATGGAAAACATTAACCACTAAGTGTTAGACAAATTAAACCTTTGACCATATGATTGGATGAGAGGAGAGGTCAAGAAGTCATTGGTGTAACACTTGCTCGATGTAATGCTTTGGTGCCGAATGGCTTAGTTACTTTCATAGAAAACTCCAATGGCTTGGTCACCAAACCTGGGTGTTCGTACCCAATGATGGTGGAGTTTACATCGTCTTTTACTATCAAACTGTGGCAGTGGGCCATCATCAGCAATGATAAGGCTGTAAAATGGAGCTGCTGTTCTCTCTGTGGACGTTTATCACATCTGGACAAGCCTCAAACACGATCAGAACAGGTGTTTAGGATTGGACATCTGGTGGAGAACATTAACCACTAAGTATTAGACAAATTAAACCGTTAACCATATGATTGGACTAGAGGAGAAGTCAAGACGTCAGTGGTGTTAACGCTGCTCGATCTAATGCTTTGGTGCCAAATGTCTTAGTTACTTTAATTTCTGACTGCCATACCTTGACCTTCCTATTAGAAAACTCTCATGGCTTGGTCATCAAACTCAGGTGCTTGATCCCAATATGATGATCGTCTTATACTATCGGTAGCTAGCACATCTTTGCAACTATCAACCTGTGGCGGTGGGACATGATCAGCAATAATAAGGCTGTAAAATGGAGCTGCTGTTCTCTCTGTGGACGTTTATCACATGTGGACAAGCCTCAAACACGATCAGAACAGGTGTTTAGGATTGGACATCTGGTGGAAAAAATTAACCACTAGACAAATTAAAACTTTAACCATATGATTGGACTAGAGGAGAGGTCAGGAAGTCATTGGTGTAACGCTGCTCAATATAATGCTTTGGTGCTAAATGTCTTAGTTACACAGTTATTCTTAGTAGATCACCCGCAAAACGCATACAAACGAAACATGCAACCCATTGCGCTGTGCACTAGGGACAAATAATCCCAATTATTTGGGTCAAAATTGAAATCCTGATTATTAAAACTCAAAGCAGCAGTCTTTTATCTGCCGCTTCACTTAACACACAGCAGAATATGTGCAGAGATATTAGAGCTGAGCTGGTTACCATGACGACACACATCACTTCCTGGTTTTTAATAATTAGTCAGTAAACTCAGCATCGTCTGACGCAGGCTGGAAACTCTGTAATTTTATTTACAGTTAAAACATTTCACCGTGTGTTTCAGCTTCTGTCAAACTAAAGGAGCTGCGGCGGCTTCCTGTCTAACCCTTCAAAATAAAACCTTTGATATTGAGCGCTATCTCATAATTATTAAAAATCGTTTCCCTCCGATTTTATTAGTTTTGAGATCGTTTGGCCACCTTAATCGTAATCACGATCAAATTTTGCTTAATTGAGCAGCTTTACTGTGCATGCTATTTAGTTCCCTTTATTTGGGATCTTAGTAAATCAGGCCCTTAGTGTTAAAATAGACTGAACACATCTTATAACTATACCAAAAACATCAAACTGACACCTCTCTTCTCATCTGACTCTGGGTTTAACCCCTGTCCCAACAAATATCTCCAATAATGTTCATGACACCAGCTGGTTATTTTATTTTTACACTCCTTAAAAAGGGAATAGAAATAAAAACACCATTATTATTATTATTATTATTATGTCACTGCACTGAAATATAAAAACATATGTCTGAGCCTCCGTCACAGGCAGTGAAGTGAAGAGGACCTGAAGAACCTGAGTGGAAAATAACCGTGAAGAGTTCCTAATGGCTTTGGCCTGGAGCAGTTTGAGGCGTGTCATTGGACAGAAACCATGATGTGATTTTATCAGACGCTCCTGAGTGGGGGGTTGATAAAGTGATAAACCTCTGCGGAGCTCTGACACAGGAGGCAGGACAGACAGGAGATGAGGTCTTTGACGAGCAGATAATATGACGGACAGAAGTGGACGCTCTGTGTGTGTGTGTGTGTGTGTGTGTGTTGGAGGCAGTGGAGATGACAAAAATGAAGAACAGACGATGGAGTGTGGAGGGGTGAAAGCTGCTAAATGTGATCCATTTCAGGTGAACGATAGCTGGAGGGCTTCTCTCCTGCAGCTCTGCGCTTCTTCTGCTGCCACTCATCCTCCCTCTTATCAGTCGCTCCTCTTCCTCTTTAATACTGCAGTCAGGCTGTTTTGGAAGAAAAGGTTGTTTCGGCAGCAGAGTGCTGCGGGAATCTGTCGGTTCATCTCGGGTTCATTACAGGCTAGCGGCGGTTCATTTAGCTGGCAGCGTCTATCGGAGTCTGTCTGTTGGTTCTGATTGAAATATCAACAAATATCGGAGGAGTTTGCAGAAATTTTAGAAGTATTTTTGGGGGGCTTTTGTCTGACTGAAGATACACAGCAAAGCAATAAGAAAGACCTGCAACAAAGGTGAAAACAAACAATCGCGTAATGTCAATGACTAATACTTTTTCTCTGTCATTCCACTTTATTACACTTAATGGGATTAAATGTTTAGATGTCTTTATATGAGTTAATATTAAAGTCTGGTTTAAGTTTCATGTGAATATCCTCATAAGAAATAGATTTACTGAATAGAAATGTTGACGTGCTCAATGCTTATTTCCCTCACTGTAAACTCACCCGTCATTCTGAGACCGACCATCAAAGTTTGGTGACCAAGTCGTTGGAAAGCTCAAGGTATTTCGGTCACAAATGAAAGTAATTAAGATATTTGGGACCATAAATACCAAGGCAACTGAAGACAATTGGGACCAAGCTACAGGAATCAAGGTATTGTGGTCACAGAAGGAAGTTCAATGTCTTCCAAAATTCAATGTCTTCAAAAATTCAGTGTCAAAAAATTCAGTGTCAAAAAATTCAGTGTCAAATTCAGTGTAAAAAAATTCAATGCCTTCAAAAATTCAGTGTTCAAAAATTCAGTGTAAAAAATTCAATGTCTTCAAAAATTCAATAGCTTCAAAAATTCAGTGTAAAAAAATTCAATGTCTTCAAAAATTAAATTTAAAAAAAATAAATGTCGCAAAAATTAAGTATAAAAAAATTAAAGGTCTTCAAAAATTCAGTGTCAAAAAATTCAGTGTCAAAAATTCGGTGTCTCAAATTCAGAGTCAACATCCGGGTAACTAGACAGAAGCAATCGATCCCTGAATCAAATCGTTCACCATCCATTGATGGTGCAGAAACAACGATGGCGCTTCGGTGAGTACCATTAACCGCATATCTTCACCGCCTTCCTGTGTCGGGGGTCACAGGACAAATGGAGCGTAACTTGATCGGCTGGATGGTGAACGATTTGATTCAGGGATCGATTGCTTCTGTTTAGTTACCCGGATGTTGACTCTGAATTTGAGACACCGAATTTCTTTTTACACTGAATTTTTGAAGACGTTGAATTTTTTGACACTGAATTTTTTTTTAAACATTAGAAAAAATTCAGGGGAAAAAAATTCAGTTCTTGAAATTCAATGGCTTTTAAAATTCAAAGTCTAATTTCAATGAAAAAAAAAATTCAATGTTTGAAATTCGATGCAAAAAAAGTCAGTGCTAAAAATTCAAATTCAAAAGCAGATGGCACAGATTTACTTCCATACAGGAGTTAGCTGTTCAGGTTGATTTTACACAACTACAGTGACAAGAGTTGAAGCTAATGATAACATAGCACGTTGGACTGTGTATCACTCTTATTGTGATAGTAAACCCGTGTCTATATGTCTTCATGACTGTGAACACTTTGAAAGCAGTGAACAAACACCAGATACACAGCGAGCAACTACACAGCAGCTATGTTACGTTAGCACGATGCTAACATTAGCTGCAACGCTAACGTGCAGAGCGTCAAACAGCTGTAGTAACAACTCTGCTACTTTGTAGTATGATGTTCATTTGGGACATTTTGGCCTCCCTGATTTTATATGTGACGATAAAGCAGGGTATGCATTAGGGCGTGGCTACGTCCTGATTGACAGGTTGATTGACCAATGTCCTCGAGATCCAGCCCTCGTAACCATAGCAACCTCCCCGCTCCACCCATGGCCCCGCCTCATGCCCATATAGGTAGAATCCGTGTTTTTATTTTTCCCAGCATGCACCTGAAATTTTCAAGATGGCGCTGCCTAGATTAGAAACTATTGGCTTCAGAGCAGCAGTCCACAAACCAATGGGTGACGTCACGGATGTTACGTCTGTTTCTTTTGTACAGTCTATGGTTTTAGACACAGTCGAGATAGTGAGCTACAGCAAACACACATTTAGTACATTAGCTTTTCTAGCATGCTGCCTGAACCACGCAAAGCAAACATCTTCTGCTTCCTCTCATTGGTTAACAAAGCAGGAACATCAGTGAATTCATCTTAAAGTAATAGTCTGACTTTTTGGGTTAGGGGTTTTTTTTTTGCAGAGAATTAAATGAGATGATTGACACCAGTCTCATGTCTCTGAGGTAAACATGAAGTATAATCAATAATCTGGATGCTTTCACTCAAAACAGACAAAGTTGATTTACAGGCTGATAAACAAGTAGAAGAGGCTCATGTGTAAAAAGTGACTTTAAATACTTTAACCATCTTCAGAGTGACTTCTACTTTTCTGAGAGTGTTTAAGCATGTTGCCATCACAAATTAAAGTCTTTCTTTTCACATTAAAGGATGAATTAAACAATAAAAACACAACTAATGCTTTTTATATAGCACCAAATCACAACAAAAGTCAACTTGAGGCACTTTACACAGAGAGCAGGTCTAGACTGAACTCTTTAATTTAAATGTATTGTTAGTATAATAAATATTATTAATGAGGAAATAAAAGCTCATGTTGACTATTGCATGGATATAGGAGACAATGTTTTACACCTAATTTAGTTAGTTTAATATTAATTTTAATGTTTTTACTCTGTCTAAACACACATATACTTATCTCTTATTTGTTTTAATGTTATTTTTCCATCTTTGCTGTTTAATTTGACTTGCTCTACTTGTTTGCTTTTATTTTATTGCTTCCAATTAGCTGCATTTTATATATGAAAGCTGCTATATACATAAAGTTGTTATTGTTATAATTAAACTCCCATATTTATATTCACATCTCTTCACTCTGCAGCAGCAAAAAGACACGTTTCCTCCCGTAACTCTATCTGCTTCACATCCACCCTCCATCCCTGCTTCACCTCCATCCTGCATCCATCTCTGTGTCTCACTCAGTCTGTGTTTCTGTCTAAATCACATCTGAGTGACAGCAGGACGGATCCATCTATTACCTGAAGCACACCGCTCTGCTATTTCTCACTTATTTCCCAGGTTCTGTCTGTCGCTGTCTCTCAGTGCATGCTGGGAGTGTGTGTGTGTGTAGAGTGAGGTGTGTGAGTGGGTGTTTAATTTCGTTTTCTTTCTGGTTGAACTTATTGATTCATGGGTTATTAGTTGCACAGTTTATTAATCACAGGTTACTGTAGTTTAATTTAAGGGTTATTGTTTCTTTTTTCTTTTGTTTTCCCCATACCAACTGACGCCATGGCCAGCGCGGATTTCAAATCTTTATCCCGCAAACACGGGATAAAGATGACGACCACATTCCCCTGCAGCGTGGAGGAAATCGGCCTCGCTGTGGGGGAAAAGGTCGGACATGTCGGCATTAAGTCGGTCGCTCAGATGAACAGTGCTGTGGTTATTTACCTGGATCGGGCGGAGAGGGTAACCAACTCGTCGAGAATGGAATCACTGTGAAAGACACCTTCGTTCAGGTTCTAGTCCTGTCTAATGTCCCCCCCTTCATTTCTGATGAGTTTCTCAGCAGAGAGCTGTCCAGACATGGGAAGATAGTGTCACCTATCCGTAAGATCCTGTCTGGATCTCCGCTGCTGAAGCACGTTGTGTCTCACAGGAGACAGCTCTCTATGATACTGACCAAACGGGATGAAGAGCTTAACCTCAGATTCCTGGTCAAAGTAGATGATTATGAGTACGTGATTTTTGCCTCTTCATCAGTGATGAAGTGTTTGGGTTGTGGAGGGGAGGGACACACAGTGAAGTCCTGTCCGGCGAGCAGTGATCCGGCTCCACGGCCACCACCACTTGGCGCTTGGTCGCCTTGTCCGAGCGGTTGATTACAGATCCACACATTGAAAAGGAGAAAGGTGCCAATGTGCACCGGGTGTCAGTGTGAATGAGATGGGTGAGAGGAGTGGTGACGGTGTGAGTGAGACAGGGCAGAAGGAGGGTGGAGGAAGGGACATAGAAGTGATGGAGATGAATGGAAGTGGTATGGATGAGCAGGGGGAGGAAGGTGGTGTGTGTGAAATGAGTGAACAGGTGAAGGAGAAGGCCAGTGAGGAAGAAGGGCTGGCAGGTGGAGAAAAAGAGGGTGAAAAGTGTGCAGGAGGCAGTGGAGGACAAGAGGAAACACAGTGGGCTATGGAGTGAGCAAGTGGAGGAAGAAGCAGACATATCTATAAAGCAAAAAGCTACCAAGAGAAGAAGAAAATGCAGAATCACAGAAGCAAAAAGCAGCAAAGTGATGGAGGAGAAGCAAATCAGACAGTGAATTTCCCATAATTAGTAACAGCCAGGAAAAGAAACTTTACAGTCCAGAAAAAATTAAAAACGTTTTTGCAACAAACAAAAAACCAACGTGGTGTAAAACTAGAGGATCACTTTCCAGACATTGGTCTTTTTATTTATCTGCTAAAGCCAGCATGAGCAAAAAAGAAGAGGCTGGAATTACGGAGCAAGAGGTTCATAGATTTAAAACACTGGTACAGAAAGCAAAAACTATGACTGATGATGGGAAAGGTAGCTCTGTTGGTTTTATTTAATTTATTTGTTTTTATCCTGGTTTTTAACATCTTAACTATCATGGATGTTTTTAAACTAGGTGTTTTAAATGTGAATGGTGCAAGAGATGCTTTTATCTTTGACACAGTTTTATAAAAAAAAAGTAGATGTTCTTTTTTTTACAAGAAACCCACAGTGATTTTAAAAATGAAGCTGAGTGGAAGAGGGAGTGGGGAGGGGAGGTGGTTTTAAGCCAATACACGTCTGTTAGTGGAGGAGTGGGTTTCCTCTTCTCAAAAGCTTTTAAACCTAACTCCCTGGAGGTCCAACATATCATTGATGGCAGGTTGCTTTTGATTAGAGCTCAGTTCGACCATTTTAAAGCTGTTTTTATCAACATTTATGCCCCGACAGTCGGTGCAGAGAGGAAGCAGTTTTTATCCAAAGTTAATGATGTTTTAAATGAGTGTGCTGCGGAGGATTTTTTATTCTTGGGCGGGGATTTTAACTGCACGGAAGATGCGACTGCCTCATCCAGCCTCTCAGCGCGTCTTAAAGCAGCTGGTCCTCTCTCATGGCCTGGTGGATGTGTGGAGAAGGATGCACCCAGACTCCAGACAGTATACCTGGTCCGACTTCAGAGAGAGTAGGGTCTCCTTAGCTAGGCTACATCGTATTTATTGTTTTAAACATCATTTTAATGTTATTAAAGAGTGTAATATAGTACCAGCTGTTTCTAGTGATCATTCTTTGCTTTTATGTAAAGTTTTTATCAGGATTTTTAGACCTAAAAGCGCATATTGGCATTTTAATTCTGTTTTAGTACATGATAAGAGTTTTAGGGAGGTTTTAAAGTATTTCTGGGGTGTTTTTAGACAGAGGAAGGGTGATTTTAGTAGTCTTAGGCAGTGGTGGGACCATGGTAAGACTCAAATCAAACTCCTGTGTCAGCAACATACTCTCAATGTCACCCGAGACATCACCAGATCTATGAGGGATCTAGAGACTGATATAGTGGAGCTTGAGCCCACAGGAAATCGAGGCTGTATTGAAAGCCTCAAAGCTTTAGCCAACCTGTTAGACGTTAAAGTACAGGGCGCACTGGTCAGGTCCCGGTTCCAGACCATCAGGGACATGGATGCTCCTTCTGTGTTTTTCTTCAGCCTGGAGAAAAAGAATGGGCAGAGGAAGGTAATCCACACACTGCTTTCTGACAAGGGGCAGGAGATCATGGAACCAAGCCAGATACGAAAATGAGCTGTAGAGTTCTATACAGAACTTTATACTAGTGAAGAAGAGAAGAAGAGCAGATGCTCATAGAGGGGTTCTGCAAAGGGCTACCTCAGGTCTCTGAAGAGACAAACTCACAGCTCGCTGGCCCTCTGCAGATGATAGAGCTCCACTCTGCAGTGCAGAACATACAGGGCCAGCAAGCTCCTGGCATTGATGGACTCACTGCAGAGTTCTACAGGGCTTATTGAGACATCTTGGGACAGGATGTCCTGGATGTTTTTAATTCGTGTCTGGCCTCTGGTTCCATGCCAGTGTCCTGCAGGAGAGCAGTGCTCACCCTGCTTCCAAAAAAAGGGAACCTACAGGACATCAAAAACTGGCGCCCCGTGTCATTGCTCTGTGTGGATTACAAGATTCTGTCCAAAGTCTTGGCCTCCAGGCTGGGGAGGGCTATGGAGGAGGTCATCCACCGGGACCAGACATATTGTGTGCCCGGCAGGTCAATGGTGGACAATGTCCACCTAATTCGGGATGTTTTGGACGTCTCTAGTTCATTGGGTTTGGACACTGGTCTGATTTCTCTGGACCAGGAAAAGGCTTTTGACCGCGTTGAGCACAACTTCCTGTGGACAGTAATGGACAGGTTTGGGTTCAGCGCTGGTTTTATAGCTAAGATCAAGGTGTTGTACAGTGAGATTGAGAGTGTGTTGAAGCTTAATGGCAGTCTGTGTGCACCTTTCAGGGTGCATAGAGGTGTCCGGCAGGGCTGTGCCATGTCTGGGATGCTCTATGCACTCTCCCTGGAACCTCTCCTCCATAAGTTACGTTCTAGTCTTCACAGTTTGGTTTTACCTGGTTTTGGTAGAAACATGGTTTTATCAGCTTATGCGGACGACGTCATTGTTTTTATTGAGAATCAGAGGGATGCAGACCTTTTAATCCAAACTGTGAATGATTTTAGTACAGCATCCGTTTCTACAGAAATATTTAACAGGTTCTGATCTGATGTGGAGGGATGTGGCCAGCTGCATCTTTAGGCGCACAGGTAACTTGGGGTTGGATAAAGCTCTGTTTTTAACTGATCCTAAATTTTTAGTGTTAAACGGGTTACCTCCATTTTATCAAAGTATTTTTAAGTCTTGGAACATATTTACGAAAAAAAATGTGTTCTACAGCTGACTCTCTGCACTCCGCAAGCAGCGACACAGTCGAAGACTCTGAGCCTGAAACAGCTGGTGGACTCGGTGGGGCCGGCCCTGAGTGATGCCCAGGCCCTGAGCTCTCTGCTGGGAATACAATCTGTCCGGGTGAAGGCTGATGAGTGTGGACTCAGTTGCAAGAACGGGAAGCGAGGCAAAGGTACAAAGTCCAGTAAGGGTGCACTCACACTAGGCAGTCGTACCGTGTCCAAGCACGTTTGCCCCCTGAAGTCTGGATTATTTGGCTAGTGTACCGTGCTTTTAGTACGTTACACTTCCCTGCCATCGTACGCTTGGAAGAGGTGTGCTTGAGCTCGGTACACTTGGTCACGCATGCACACTAGGGATTCATATTTTTCCCGAAAATAAGACATTTTATATCCCGGGAAAAGAAGCCAATTTTCCAGGGAATTAAAAAGGCAACCCTAGCTGAGCCCTGGTCATTTCAAGCAACACTAAATGTAACAAGGAAAAATTATGCATATAAGTTTCCCAATCAAACCATTTATTGTGTATTATTTTGTCATTATTGAGGCAAAAGAACTCAATGTATGCCCATTAACATTATAATGAATAGGCTATAGGGTTAATATTAGATTACATCCAGCGTGCTGCGTGGACTTCATTACATCTGCTGCACCGCTGCTACCACAATTATCAAATACTAAGTTTATACAGTCTGTGACTGTGACCCTCATAAAAGTCATATTTTACAAATCATTAAACTAAGTCTGACTGTTACTGGAGTAAAGAGTTAAATCAGTACGTCTGCTTTTACACAAGTATCTGTAGTACTGCAGACTAACACAGGCCTGACTCAGAAGAACAAGCTTGTACTGTTTAATCATAGCGTTGTGTTACTGATCGGCTGTGTTGTCTTTTACTGGGACCCTTGACCCTTTCCCGGGATTAAACCCCAATGAGCACACGGTTACGTACACAATGCACAACGTGTGTGTCGGAGGAAACCGTGCTCGAGTACACTTGGGTTTGAGGTAACATGAGTGAGGATCAGTGGGGGGCATTCATGCTTCAGCTTGGTACGAAACAACTGGCCCTAGTGTGAGTGTGCCTTAAGGCAAGTTCTTTAATCCAAATGGAGGCTGTTAGTCATACACAAAACATGTCAGAAATCAGGCAAACAAAACAGGCAAGGAGCAGACAGGAAATCCAAGAAGAAAGCAAGAACACTGATCTGGGTGGGTTTATATACACAGGGAGGGAGGAAAGACACAGGTGAAACTAATAGGTAATCAACTAAGGCGGGAAAAAGAACAAAGAGGGGAAGTAAAACTGTCAACACAGGGGAAGAGTAGACTTTCAAAATAAAACAGGAAGTGTAAGATACAACATAAAATACAAAATCTGACAACTTTACACGGACTTTAAGCAGGAAAGACGAGATAGAAAACAGAGAAGGCAGAACGGGCCAGAGTCAGATTAGAGTTTAAGTTAGACAGATGTGAGATTTGGAGGTTTTCGGTGTTTTAAAAAGATAATATGCTCTGTGAAAGACGACAACTTGCATTTTGCACATTTTTTATGAAATAACTTTTTTTTATCTGGAAGATTTTTGCACGTAAGCACTTTATTATTGTAACTGCAGTCAATGTCTGCAGAGAAAAGTGTAAATAAAGCGTTTTGTAAAAATAAAAAAAATCTCCCTCTCTCTCTCGCCCTCTTTTCTTCTCCCTCTCTCTTTCTGTCTCTCTCCTCCTCTCTCTTTCTCTCTCTCTCTCTGTCTCTCTTTCCCTCTCTCTCTCTCCTCCTCTCTCTCTCTCCCTCTCTCTCTCTCTCTGTCTCTTCCTCTGTGTCTCTCTCTCTTCCTCTCTCTCTCTCTCGCTCCCCCCCCCCTTTTCCTCTCCCTCTCTCTCTCTTTCTGTCTCTCTCCTACTCTCTTTCTCTCTGTCTCCCTCTATCTGTCTCTCTCTTTGTCTCTGTCTCTCTCTCTGTCTGTCTCTGTCTCTCTCTCTCTACCCCCTCTCTCTCTTTCTCTCTCTCTCTCTCTTTCTCTCCCTCTCTCTCTCTCTCTCTCTCTCTCTCTCTCTCTTCATATCAAACACAACAAACTCCATCAGGACTTTCTGGAAGCTGAAATCTCTCGAACTCAACTCTAAAGAAAATCCATGAAAGTAGAAAGTAAGAGCGAGGTCTGCAGAGAGAGAGAAACCCTCGTGCATGTGTTGCTCTCATTGATCCTCTGATGAGAGGGGGGGGGGGGGGGCTGCTAAGTGGGAGCTGGAGTCAATGGAGTGAGAAATTAGCCGCTAATTAATAAATATTTGTATTCAGCTGGTCCGGCTCTGCAGAGGAGACCCTGAGCACTGAGCGTTCAGAGACTCTGTGTGTTTCCTGCTCGCTGATATTTCACCACATTTACTCTCCAGATGTCGTTAGTGTTAAAGAGTTTTATAACCTTATGAGGACAAACAGCTGGAAATACTATTAGGAGACATCATGGCTACATTTAATGCCTTTGCAACCACGCTTTTACTGAAATACCGTGTGATCTCGCGAGATCCCACACAGCACATCTAAAGATCTGTGCGTGATCTCGTGAGATGTCGGCGATGTTTCCAGCTTTAGCAGTAGCAGTAGCAGCAGAGTAAAAGCCATCAGCTAAGTGTTATTTTAATAAACTCCTGGTGTACATACAAACTTTCCAATGCATGGATTTATGAGTAAAGAGCCTATTAGTACTACTGTAGAAGTTTGATACCAGTCCAGGCATTATTAGAGGGGTCATTTACCAGATACACTGGTGGTCCCGTTAGCGCCTGGTGGCCCCGTTATCATCTGGTGGTCCCGTTAGCGCCTGGTGGTCCCGTTAGCGCCTGTGCTAAGCTATGCGGCTGATGGCTCTAACTCCACTATTTTCTGACCAAATGAAAATGAACGCCTGAGGCGGTGTTTAGATAGACCTCATGGTGCATATGACGCTAGGTCGAAATTAGGCCGAACCTTCGCTTTAAGTTGATTTCATTCTCTTTTTTTTGCCTGTTTTTTTTTTTTGCCTGGGTTTTTTTTTTTTGCCTGTTTTTTTTTTTTTTGCCTGGGTTTTTTTTTTCCGTTTTATTTATTTTTTCCTTGTTATGGAAATTTTTGTTTTGTTCCAAATTTTTTTTTTTTTTTTACCTGGCCCTAATTCTCCATCCTAACAACCTCTATCAGGTCAGCTGTTTAAAAGAAGCCAAATCCAAGTCCTGGTTGACCTGAATCATCCACTGAGGAACACATTCATGTTATATGGCCCTTGAATGAAGATGAGTTCCATCCATCATCATCTTTAAGTCGCGCCTTTATTTTGAAATTCCCCAGCCACGTCTCCACCTGAGCTCACAAACCTCCAAACAAAATGCAACCGGATAGAAAAATAAAAGTCAGTGAAGTTTTTTTTCCAGAGCATCTTTTTACCACAAAAACTAAAAAACCTCGACTCTAAAGGAGCGAAGATGTGGTTTCACATTTCAGCTTCAACACGTCAGCAGCTGGTTTATAGAGGAGAGTCTGAAGCGGCTCGTCTCCATGGAAACCGCAGATTTAAAAGAGAAGCTTTAATGTCTAAGAAGAGAAAGTTAATGTTTTATAGGATGGGAACATTTTAAAAGCTTTATAGAGAAGAATAGAAAGTTTATATTTAAATGTTTTAGTTGAGTTCAGGAATAAAAATGTGTTTTAAACTTCCTGTCGTCAAATTGACCCCATCTGTTTTGACTGTTCCTTCTTTCCTCCCTTCCTTCCTTCTGTCTGTCTTCTTCCCTCCCTCATTCTCTCTTTCTTTCTTTCCTTCCTCCATCCCCCTTCCTTCTGTCCTTCCTTTCTCCCTCACTGCTTCTCTCTTTCTTTCCTTCCTCTCTCTTTCTTCCCGTCTCTCCCTTCCTTCTTTCCTTCCATCCTTCTTCTTTCCTTTCCTCCCTCCCTCCTCCCTTCTTTCTTCCCTCCGTCCTTCCTTCTTCCTCCCTTCTTCCTTCCTTCCTTCCTCCTTCTTTCCTTTCCTCCCTCCTCCCTTCTTTCTTCCCTCCGTCCTTCCTTCTTCTTCCATCCCCTTCTTCCTTCCTTCCTCCCTCCCTCCTGTTTTTCCTCCTTCTTCCTCCCTTCTTCCTTCCTCCTTTCTTCCTCCATCCCCTTCTTCCTTCCTTCCTTCCCCTTCCTTCTTTCCTCCCTTCCTCTTTTCCTTTCTCCCTCCATCCCTCCATTCGTTCTTCCTCCCTCCCTTCCTTCCTTCCTTCCTTCCTTCCTCCCATCTTTCCTTCTTCCTCCCTTCCATCCTTGACTCGAGGACAACAGGAGGGTTAAATCAGCTGTGATATCGTCTCATATCGATCGCCTACTGAATTTTTCCTTCCATAGAGCTGCAGATATAAAACCTTAGAGAAGATGTATTATATTATATTATATTATATTATATTATATTATATTTAGGGATTGTGCAGCTTGTAGAGAAGAAGAAGAAGCAGAAGTATAAATATCTGTTTGGAGTCTGCCACTAAAATCTGTTGTTTCAGGAAGCGATGGCAGCAAAGCAGGAAGTCAGACGAGAGGAGACCAAGTTAACTTTTCCACTTTAGCTCCGGATGGACAGAATCACCTCAGCTCTGATTTACCAGAGCTGAAAGCAATTTCTTTAAAAGTTTAAAGGCTTTTTTTCCTCCCCTCCTCTTCCTCCTCTCTTCCTCTTCCTCTTCCACCTCTTCCTCGTCCCTGACACATTACAGCTCCATCACTTAGCGGCTGCCAGCGTTTGGACAGACGGCTCATCAGGTCTCCAGCCAGCAGGCAGCAGGTGGGATCAGAGTAGTGACGGGAAGAGAGGGGGGGGGAGAGAGAGAGAGAGAGAGAGAGAGAGAGAGAAAGGAGACTTTCACTTTAACACTCCTGTTGTCCTCCAGTCTAGGAAGGAAGGGATTAAGGAGGAAGGAAGGATAGAAGGGAGGAAGAAGGAAGGAAAGGAGGAAGAAGGAAGGAAAGGAGGAAGGATGGAAGGGAGGGAGGAAGGAAATAAGGAGGGAGGAAGAAGGAATGAAAGGAAGAAGGAAGGAAAGGAGTAAGGATGGAAGAACGAAGGGAGGAAGGAAAGGATGGAAGGGAGGGAGGAAGGAAGGAAGGAAAGGAGGGATGGAGGAAGGAAAGGAGGATGGAAGGAAGTAAGGAAGCGAGGAAAGGAGGGAGGAAGGAACGGATGGAGGAGGGAAGGAAGGAAAGGAGGATGGAAGGGAGGAAAAAGGAAGGAAGAAAGAAGAAAGGGGGATGGAAGTGATTCAAACTCTCAGTACAAACAGTTCAACTTCCTGATTTCACAATAAAACTTCACTTTAACCCTCCTGTTGTCCTCCAGTCAAGAAAGGAAGGAAGGGAGGGAGGGAGGGAGGAAGGAAAGGAAGGATGTAAGGGAGGAAGAAGGAAGGAAAGGAGGAAGGAAGGAAAGGAGGGAAAGGAGGATGGAAGGGAGGAAGGTGGGGGGGAAGAGAGAAGAAGGGAGGGAGGAAGTGATTCAAACTCTTGGTACAAACAGTTTCACAATAAAACAACATTCAACTTCCTGATTTCAAAATAAAACACCATCAGTGGGTTCGTCTCCTCGGCTGAATGAAACATAACGATCTGAAGTTTTAATTCTTCTCTGCTGAGTTTCATCTGTCACAGTAAACCCCCCCTCCCCTAAATACCCCCCCCCCCTCCTCCTCTCTGCCC
>NC_070578.1:40454159-40474159 GCF_027409825.1 Scomber japonicus | reverse complement strand
AAAGGAGGAAGAAAGGATGGAGGAAGCAAAGGAGGGAGGGAGGAAAGGAAAGAAGGAAGGGAGGAAGAAAGAAAGAAAGAAAAGGAAGGAGAGAGGAAAGGAAGGAAGGAAGAAAGAAAGAAAAGGAAGGAGAGAGGAAAGGAAAGGAAGGAAGGAAGGAAGGAACCCCGGGAGGACGACACATGGGTTAAAAAACACAAAAAACACAAACAAGCAAACATGACCAACATTAATGTCCTCCGGCTATGGGGGGGGGGGGGGGGGGGGGGGGGGGGGGGGGGGGGGGGGGGGGGGGGGGGGTTATAAGAGGGGCAGTTCAGGTAGGTGCCACCACAACTCATTCACTTGTAAATTGGGGGTGTGTGTGTGTTGTCATTATTCAGCAGCAGCAGCACCACCAGTCATCAGTGTTTGGACAATTTCCAGTGAGCACAAACCTCTCATTTCCCAGAGCTGAGTCCCTCTCCGTCCTCTCCAGCCCCCCCCCGGCCCCCCCCTCCCCGGCCCCCCCGCTGCCGCTGCCAGCAGGTTACGAGAGGAAAACAACAATCATGTCCGACCCCGGCGACGGAGAGGAGCAACATTTCAACTAGAAAACACACAAACACTCAACAAACACAGTCACAGTCTGCAGCTCTCAGCACAGTCCACACATCTGTAGATATATCACTTCTCTCTGTGTGTAGACGTTAGTGACGAGGATTACACACAAAGAAAACACAAGAGTCTAAATAAAAAAGCAACTTTCAGAATGAGAACTATAACAAAGTGTTTTATATTTTTAATAAACAAATAAAAAACTAAAAAAATAACTTTTAATGTGAAGTCTTATAGAAGATGCAGCATCATACAGAGTCACATGGAAACACTGACCTGTAACCATGGTAACTGGACACACTGACCTGTAACCACAGTGACTGGACACAACACTGACCTGTAACCATAGTGACTGGACACTGACCTGTAACCATGGTAACTGGACACACTGACCTGTAACCATGGCGACTGGATAAAAACACTGACCTGTAACCATGGTAGTTGGACACAACACTGACCTGTAACCATGGTAACTGGACACACTGACCTGTAAACATGGTAGCTGGACACAACACTGACCTGTAACCATAGTGACTGGACACTGACATGTAACCATGGTAGTTGGACACACTGACCTGTAACCATGGCGACTGGATAAAAACACTGACCTGTAACCATGGTAGTTGGACACAACACTGACCTGTAACCACGGTAGCTGGACACAACGCTGACCTGTAACCATGGTAACTGGACACAACACTGACCTGTAACCATGGTAACTGGACACAACACTGACCTGTAACCACAGTGACTGGGCACAACACTAACCTGTAACCACGGTGACTGGACACAACACTGACCTGTAACCATGGTAGCTGGACACAACACTGACCTGTAACCACGGTAACTGGACACAACACTGACCTGTAACCATGGTAGCTGGACACAACACTGACCTGTAACCACGGTGACTGGACACAACGCTGACCTGTAACCATGGTAGCTAGAAACAACACTGACCTGTAACCATGGTAACTGGACACAACACTGACCTGTAACCACAGTGACTGGACACAACACTGACCTGTAACCATGGTGACTGGACACAACACTGACCTGTAACCATGGTGACTGAACTCAACACTTACCTGTAACCATGGTGACTGGAAACAACAATGACCTGTAACCACGGTGACTGGACACAACACTGACCTGTAACCATGGTAACTAGACACAACACTGACCTGTAACCATGGTAACTGGACACAACACTGACCTGTAACCATGGTAGCTGGACACAACACTGACCTGTAACCACGGTAACTGGACACAACTAGGGCTGAGTATCGAGTACTGATACCTTTAAAGTACCGACCGAAATAAATTGATACCAAGTAGTATCTAAACTTCTTGCATCAATCGATACCTGCAATCGATCGTTTTTACACCCAGAACTACAAAATATGACGCAAGCGAATAAAAATATCATATTTTATGTAAAAATGTAATAATTTAGATGTGGAGGAGTGGTGGCATATTATTCAATTTAATGCTTCTTTTCACACGATGGGTATCTAATCAGTAATTGTACATTTCCCCACTGTGGGACTAATAAAGAGAAATATCTTATCATAATTGTTTAAACGATACCCAGCCCTATTAACAACAGCTTGGTGATGTGTAACCATGGTAACTGGACACAGCCGGAGCCTCATAATGCTTAAAGAGGACATAAACATTAACAACAATGAGACTAAACTGAAAATCATAAAATCTGATTTTAAGGTGATGCTTTTACTTTGAAAGTCTTCATGAGTCTGTAGCTCCTTCCTAAAGACCAGAGGGAGACAGATTTTTTTAGGATGGACTTATTAAAAAGTGTTCCCTCCCGGGTCCTTCCTCTGTCCTTCCTTCCTTCCTTCCTTCATCTGTCCTTCCTTTCTTTCTTACTTCCTTCCTTCCTTCATCCGTCCTTCCTTCCTTCCTTCCTTAGATCTCAGTTCAGCTGTTAGGGTTAATGTTCCCTCCTTCTGTCCTTTCTTCCTTCCTTCATCTGTCCTTCCTTTCTTTCTTCTTTCCTTCCATCCTCCCTCCTTTCCTTCCTACCTTCCTTCCTCCCTCCTTTCCTTCCTTCTTCCCTCCTTTCCTTCCTTCCTTCCTTCCTCCTCCCTCCCTCCCTCCCTTCTTCCTTTCCTTCCTTCTTCCTCCCTCCTTCCTTCCTTCCTTCCTCCTCCCTCCCTCCGTCCCTTCTTCCTTTCCTTCCTTCTTCCTCCCTCCTTTTCTTTCTTCCTTCCTTCCTCCCTCCTTTCCTTCCTTCCTTCCTTCATCTGTCCTTCCTTTCTTTCTTACTTCCTTCCTTCCTTCATCCGTCCTTCCTTCCTTCCTTAGATCTCAGTTCAGCTGTTAGGGTTAATGTTCCCTCCTTCTGTCCTTTCTTCCTTCCTTCATCTGTCCTTCCTTTCTTTCTTCCTTCCTTCCTCCCTCCCTTCTTCCCTCCTTTCCTTCCTTCTTCCCTCCTTTCCTTCCTTCTTCCCTCCTTTCCTTCCTTCCTTCCTTCCTCCTCCCTCCCTCCCTCCCTCCCTCCCTCCCTTCTTCCTTTCCTTCCTTGTTCCTCCCTCCTTCCTTTCCTCCCTTCTTCCCTCCTTTCATTCCTACCTTCCTTCCTTCCTCCTTTCCTTCCTTCCTTCCTCCTCCCTCCCTCCCTCCCTCCCTCCCTCCCTTCTTCCTTTCCTTCCTTCATTCCTTCCTCCCTCCTTTCCTTCCTTCCTTCCTTCCTTCCTTCCTTCCTCCCTCCTTTCCTTCCTTCCTTCCTTCCTCCCTCCTTTCCTTCCTTCCTCCTTTCCTTCCTTCCTTCCTTCCTTCCTTCCTTCCTGACTTTAGGTGCAAATGACATAACTAGTAAGGCCTGTTTAAGGGTTAAAGTCTTTTTGGTAAAAATAAGAAGGGATGGTACTCGACACATCCAATAAAAGTCTGACTCCTCTCTCTCTCTCTCCCTCTCTCTCTCTCTCTCTCTCTCTCTCTCTTTCTCTCTTCTGACTGTGACTGTGTTTGTATGCTGAGCGTCATCTTGTAGCCTGGAGGCTTTCTTTCTGTCTCACAGCAGTCTGTTCCTCGTCACCGCCGAGCATCTTCTCACTCTTACACGAGAGTCGACTCGAGGCCCCCGAGAAAGAGAAAACACTAATTATGCCTTCATCTTCATACGAGTGACAGCAGGGGCAAGACAGAGAAGGAGAGAGAGGGAGAGAGAGAGAGAGAAAGAGAGGGAGAGAGGGGGGAGAGAGAGACACTGAGAGAGAGAAAGAGGGACACTGAGAGGGAGAGAGAGAGAAAGAGAGAGACAGAGAGAAAGAGATAGAGACAGAGAGAGACTGAGAGAGAGAGAGAGAGAGAGAGAGACAGAGAGAGAGAGAGGGAGAGACAGGGAGAAAGAGAGACAGAGAGAGGGAGAGAGACAGAGAGAGAGAGAAAGAGGGACACTGAGAGGGAGAGAGAGAGAAAGAGAGAGACAGAGAGAAAGAGATAGAGACAGAGAGAGACAGAGAGAGAGAGAGACGGAGATGGAGAGAGACAGAGAGAGAGACAGAGAGAGAGAGAGAGAGAGAGAGAGGGAGACAGGGAGAAAGAGAGAGAGACACACTGAGAGAGAGAGAGAGAGGGGAGGAGAGAAAGAGAGAGACAGAGACAGAGAGAGAGAGAGAGAAAGACAGAGAGAGAGAGACACAGAGGGAGAGAGAGAGAGAGGCAGAGAGAAAGAGAGAGGAGGAACCAACTCTGTCAGACTCTCAGCGGAGGAGTATCACGGCTGCAGAGCGCAAAACAAACCAAACAGTCGCACGCGGTTGACAAATGTTTGCCAATCTGCCGTCGACCCACTCACAGAAACATCAGCCACACTCCAAAGGTTGTGTTTGCCTAATTGAATTAGCGCCTGTGGTCTCATTAATGTGCAGCGTCAACAAGGGCTTAAACAGGAGCCGCAGCTTTGATTGGAGCTGCGGAGGCTCCACAATAATTCCCTGGCAAACAACGCTATCGGGAACGCCAATGGACACACTCGGATTAGAGCTGACAAAACCATAATTGGATTTCCTGTACAGTTAATTGAATTGGGCTGAATGTGTGTGTGTGTGTGTGTGTGTGTGTGTGTGTGTGTGTGTGTGTGTGTGTCATTGTTTGCTTTGTGTTTTGGTGTATCTGCACAGAAGTCAGAATTCATATCCTACTTTTCTACAATCTTTGTAAGAAGTTTTATAATCTTGTTTCATCCCGACTTTATAAAGTTATTTTATCCTCATTTTGTTGTTTTCATTCTTACTTTCCTGTTCTCAAAAACTGTTTTTCCTTTTATGTTAACTCTTAAATACCCTTGTTTTTTTTACCCCCCTACCAAGTGTCACCTGTTAATCAAAGTCACCACCTCTACCAGAAACATGGACACTATGTCTGAGAGCTTTCTGCTGCTAACCTATACTGCTAACTCGGCGGCTAACTCGGAGTTCAGCTCGGCGGCTAACTCCGCTGGTAGCTCGGCGGCTAACTCAGCTGCTAGCTCAGCGGCTAACTCAGCTGCTAAATCGGAGTTCAGCTCGGCGGCTAACTCGTCTGCTAGCTCGGCGGCTAACTCATCTGCTAGCTCGGCGGCTAACTCGGCTGCTAACTCAGCTGCTAGCTCAGCTGCTAACTCAGAGTTCAGCTCGGCTGCTAACTCGGAGTTCAGCTCGGCGGCTAACTCGGAGTTCAGCTCGGCTGCTCGCTCGGAGTTCAGCTCGGCTGCTAGCTCGGCGGCTAACTCAGCTAACTGGCTAACTGTAGACTGTAGTAGTAGTAGTGCTAACTCAGCTAACTGGCTAACTGTAGACTGTAGTAGTAGTAGTGTGTGCTGAATGTATTTCTACCTCTACAGCAGCAGGGGCGGGTTTATGCTAATCACTAAATCCTGAACACAGAAATCTTGAAACACAGTTTGTGAAGCCTAGCTCCACAATTCAAATCTAAATGGTTGAAATGCTTTTTACACCTTTTTTAGAAATACAGTTATGACCTATTTAATGTGTTTGGAGGAAAATGGCTGAATTCACAGTCAGAGCAGCACAGACGTAGGAAACATCCTCTCACAGCAATTCTTCCATGTAATAATAAATCAGTTATAAAAGAAATAGATTACATTTCTAACTAAGTGGTGAGTTAATGTTTTTTATTCTTTGGACATGATTTTTATGACATGTATCACCATTAAAACACTAATCTGACTCTGATATAAAGTATTTATTATTAAGTTTTTAATTAGTTTTAGCCACAGAGGAATTCAAACACTGGCTAACTAATGATGTATCATTCCTCGTACGTTCAGATTTACAGCGTCTGAAAAATCAATTAGACGACGAGTGAAGGAGTAGAAATGTCAGGAGTGTTTCCCTCTCATGTATTTATGTTTCTGACATTTCTTTTGTCTGTAAATTGTTCTCATTAACATCCTCTGAGCCTTTAATGACTCGTTAACGCCGCTGACAACACCAAACAAGATGAGTCACCGCCGCGCTGATGAGCCTGCAGTGCACTGTGGGTAATTAAGCGGCTCGAGCTAATCAATCATCGCTGTCCTCCGCCTCTTATCTTAAAGAGGAGGAGCGGAGCAGATTAGCAGCTGGGTGGGTCTTTAATGTCTTACATTCAATTAAAGCAAAAATTGGGTTTTTTTGGGGGGGGGAGGTTGAGAAAGCTGCCAGCTCTCATCAGATCAAACCACCTGATGAATCACATTCAGACGGAAGATTTAATGTAATGTGACGTTCTTTGTCCCAAAACGATCCATCACTATTTCAGCTAAAGGGGATTTTATATTCACACAAACACAAGAAACTTTAGCTCTCAGCTGTGATTGATGCTCGTTACTCTGGATTCATTCAAGATGGACGAAATCCATCCAGGAATTTATTTTAGGAAGGAGGAAGGAAGAAACTTGCAGTCATTAAAATAACATTAAAATATGACGCTGAAGTTACCATACGGCCAATTTGGGAAAGTTCCCAGCAGCCTCAATAATGGTGATTTTCTTTTTTTGTCAGGCTTTACAGAAAGAAGAAACCTGAGAAACTTTATTTATTTCCCTTTCATACAGGTTAATGTAGTTCACTGTGCTTTACATTTATTTGATTGACAAGTTGATAATAAGACAGAACTAAGGAAAAAACAAGGAAAATGTCAGGTTCAGGCAACCTAAAACACTTAAAATATCAAACAAAGGAGAGAAGACAACAGGATTAGAGTTTCTACTTGCAAGGAGAACGGACAGAGATTTGCTCAGTATACAATCTCCAACCCGCTCTGAGCAAACCTTGCCGAACCCTTTCTTTTTATTGGTTTCAGGATTTCCCTAATTTACATAGTCAATTTTGCTCTAAGGAGTGGGGGTCACAAGTCGGTCACACACACTTTAAAGATTTTCTGAGCAGGGTCACAAGTTTGTCAAAGGCCCTGAAAAACAACTTTAAAACAGCATGCTTGTATACTATAAAGTCGAATGATTATAGAAAGGGGTAAATATGAGATAACTTATATACAATAATTCCAACAGAAAAGGAATAAAAATGAAGTTAAAAAACAAATTAACAGACAAAAATTGAGACCAATGCACACAAGAGAAAATGAGAATGATAAAAATCTTAAGAAACTTTAAATTAAATAAGTGGAAGAGCTGGAGATGGAGATGGAGGGGACAGACATGGAGATGAAGGGGCTGGAGGTGGTGATCAAGGGGCTGGAGATGGAGATGGAGGGGACGGAGATGGAGATCAAGGGGCTGGAGATGGAGGGGCTGGAGATGGAGGGGCTGGGGGTGGAGGGGCTGGAGATGCAGGGGCTGGAGGTGGAGGGGCTAGAGAGGGAGGGGCTGGAGGTGGAGGGGCTGGAGATGGAGGGGCTGGAGATTGAGGGCCTGGAGATGGAGGGGCTGGGGGTGGAGGGGCTGGAGATGCAGGGCCTGGAGATGGAGGGCTGGAGAGGCTGGAGATGGAGAGGCTGGAGAAAGAGAGGATAGAGATGGAGATGGAAGGGCTGGGGATGGAGGTGGAGGGGCTGGAGATGGAGGGGCTGGAGATGGAGGGCTGGAGAGGCTGGAGATGGAGAGGCTGGAGATTGAGGGGCTGGAGATGGAGGGGCTGGAGATGGAGGGGCTGGAGGTGGAGGGCTGGAGATGGAGGGGCTGGAGATGGAGGGCTGGAGATGGAGGGCTGGAGATGGAGAGGATAGAGATGGAGGGGCTGGAGATGGAAGGACTGGAGATGGAGGGCTGGAGATGGAAGGACTGGAGATGGAAGGGCTGGAGATTGAGGGCCTGGAGATGGAGGGCTCGAGAGGCTGGAGGTGGAGTGGCTGGAGGTGGAGTGGCTGGAGGTGGAGAGGCTGGAGATGGAGGGGCTGGAGGTGGAGGGCCTGGAGATGGAGGGGCTGGAGGTGGAGGGGCTGGAGATTGAGGGGCTGGAGATGGAGGGGCTGGAGATGGAGGGGCTGGAGATGGAGAGGCTGGAGATGGAGATGCTGGAGATGGAGATGGAGGTGCTGGAGATGAAGGGGCTGGCGATGGAGAAGCTGGAGATGGAGGTGGAAGGACTGGAGATGGAGGTGGAGAGGCTGGAGATTGAGGGGCTGGAGATGGAGGGCTGGAGAGGCTGGAGATGGAGGGCTGGAGAGGCTGGAGGTGGAGGGGCTGGAGATAGAGGAGCTGGAGATGGAGGGGCTGGAGAGGCTGGAGATGGAGGGCTCGAGAGGCTGGAGGTGGAGTGGCTGGAGGTGGAGTGGCTGGAGGTGGAGAGGCTGGAGATGGAGGGGCTGGAGGTGGAGGGCCTGGAGATGGAGGAGCTGGAGATGCAGGGCCTGGAGATGGAGGGGCTGGAGATGGAGGGCTCGAAAGGCTGGAGATGGAGGGGCTGGAGGTGGAGGGGCTGGAGATGGAAGGACTGGAGATGGAGTGGCTGGAGATTGAGAGCCTGGAGATGGAGGTGCTGGAGATGGAGGAGCTGTAAATGGAGGAGATGGAGGGGCTGGCGGTGGAGGGGCTGGAGATGCAGGGCCTGGAGATGGAGGGCTGGAGAGGCTGGAGATAGAGGGGCTGTAGATGGAGAGGCTGGAGATGGAGGGCTAGAGGTGGAGGGGCTGGAGATGGAGGTGCTGGAGATGGAGGAGCTGTAAATGGAGGAGATGGAGGGGCTGGAGATGACGAGCAGCAGCAAGTATGTGAACTACATCTGTTTAGTGGAGCAGAGAGAAGAGAAGCACAGAGGAGTAAGATATCAGGCATACACACACACACACACACACACACACACACACTGGATATTACAGGATGAGAAGCAGACTACAGTAAAACCTCCCGTGGACTTTCTCCAAAAGCACAGCAGCAATAGCAAGAGAAGCTCTTCAGGGTCACGGTCGATTCATCACGGCGCCGAGGATGCTGGGAAATCATCGACTCTGCCACAGTGAGCGAGGACAGGAAGCAGAGAGGAGAGTTTAACCCTCACATGCATGTTCACATCCAGACTCTTCAGTTTCCTCTCATTATTAGTCTCTATACGTCTGTTTTGACTGTTCCTTCCTTCTTTCCTTCCTTCCTTCCTTCCTTCCTTCCTGCTGTCCATCCTTCCTCCCTCCCTTCCTTATTTCCTTCCTTCCTCTGTCCTTCCTTCCTTCCTTCTTTCCTCCATCCTTCCCCCCTCCCTCCCTCCTACCTTCCTACCTTCCTTCTTTCCTTCCTCCCTCCCTCCGTCTTTCCTTCCTTCTTCCTTCCTCCCTTCCTCCCTCCCTCCTTTCCTTCCTTCTTCCTCCATCCTTCTCTCTTTCTTTCCTTCCTCCTTTCCTTCCTCCCTCCTTTCCTTCCTTCCTTCTTTCCTCCATCCTTCCTCCCTCCCTCCCTCCCTCCTACCTTCCTACCTTCCTTCTTTCTTTCCTCCCTCCCTCCTACCTTCCTACCTTCCTTCTTTCTTTCCTCCCTCCCTCCGTCTTTCCTTCCTTCCTCCTTTCCTTCTTTCCTCCCTCCTTTCCTTCTTTCCTTCCTTCTTCCTTCTTCCCTTCTTCCCTCCTTTCTTCTTTCCTCCCTCCTTTCCTTCCTCCTCCCATGCTGGGAAATCATCGATTCTGCCACAGTGAGCGAGGACAGGAAGCAGAGAGGAGAGTTTAACCCTCACATGCATGTTCACATTCAGACTCTTCAGTTTCCTCTCATTATTAGTCTCTATACGTCTGTTTTGACTGTTCCTTCCTTCCTTCTTTCCTTCCTCCCTACCTCCCTCCTACCTTCCTTCCTTCCTGCTGTCCATCCTTCCTCTCTCCCTTCCTTATTTCCTTCCGTCCTTCCTTCTTTCCTCCATCCTTCCTCCCTCCCTCCCTCCCTCCTACCTTCCTACCTTCCTTCTTTCTTTCCTCCCTCCCTCCTACCTTCCTACCTTCCTTCTTTCTTTCCTCCCTTCCTCCGTCTTTCCTTCCTTCCTCCTTTCCTTCTTCCTTCCTCCCTTCCTTTCCTTCCTCCTTCCTTCCTCCCTCCCTCCTTTCCTTCCTTCTTCCTCCATCCTTCTCTCTTTCTTTCCTTCCTCCTTTCCTTCCTTCCTGCTGTCCATCCTTCCTCTCTCCCTTCCTTATTTCCTTCCTTCCTTCCTTCTTTCCTCCATCCTTCCCCCCTCCCTCCCTCCCTCCTACCTTCCTACCTTCCTTCTTTCTTTCCTCCCTCCCTCCCTCCTACCTTCCTACCTTCCTTCTTTCTTTCCTCCCTCCCTCCGTCTTTCCTTCCTTCCTCCTTTCCTTCTTCCTTCCTCCCTTCCTTCCTTCTTCCTCCCTCCTTCTCTCTTTCTTTCCTTCCTCCTTTCCTTCCTCCCTCCTTTCCTTCCTTCCTCCCTCCTTTCCTTCCTTCTTCCTTCTTCCCGTCTTCCCTCCTTTCTTCTTTCCTCCCTCCTTTCCTTCCTTCTTCCTTCTTCCCGTCTTCCCTCCTTTCTTCTTTCCTCCCTCCCTCCCTCCTACCTTCCTACCTTCCTTCTTTCTTTCCTCCCTCCCTCCGTCTTTCCTTCCTTCCTCCTTTCCTTCTTCCTTCCTCCCTTCCTTCCTTCTTCCTCCCTCCTTCTCTCTTTCTTTCCTTCCTCCTTTCCTTCCTCCCTCCTTTCCTTCCTTCCTCCCTCCTTTCCTTCCTTCTTCCTTCTTCCCGTCTTCCCTCCTTTCTTCTTTCCTCCCTCCTTTCCTTCCTTCTTCCTTCTTCCCGTCTTCCCTCCTTTCTTCTTTCCTCCCTCCCTCCCTCCTTTCCTTCCTTCTTCCTCCATCCTTCTCTTTCTTTCCTTCCTCCTTTCCTTCCTCCCTCCTTTCCTTCTTTCCTCCCTCCTTTCTTTCCTTCTTCCTTCTTCCCTTCTTCCCTCCTTTCTTCTTTCCTCCCTCCTTTCCTTCCTCCTCCCATGCTGGGAAATCATCGACTCTGCCACAGTGAGCGAGGACAGGAAGCAGAGAGGAGAGTTTAACCCTCACATGCACGTTCACATTCAGACTCTTCAGTTTCCTCTCATTATTAGTCTCTATACGTCTGTTTTGACTGTTCCTTCTTTCTTTCCTTCCTTCCTTCCTTCCTTCCTTCCTGCTGTCCATCCTTCCTCCCTCCCTTCCTTATTTCCTTCCTTCCTCTGTCCTTCCTTCCTTCCTCTTTTCCTTTCTCCCTCCCTCCCTCCTACCTTCCTTCCTTCCTTCTTTCCTCCCTCCCACCTTCTTTCTTTCCTTTGTCCTTCTTCCTTCCTACCTTCCTTCCTTCTTTCCTCCCTCCCTCACTCCATTCTCCCTTCCTTCCTTCTTTCCTCCATCCTTCCTCCCTCCCTCCTACCTTCTTTCCTTCCTCTTTTCCTTTCTCCCTCCCTCCTTCCTACTTTCCTACCTTCCTTCTTTCCTCCCTCTCTCCCTCCGTCCTTCCTTCCTTCCTTCCTCCTTTCCTTCTTCCTTCCTCCCTTCCTTCCTTCTTCCTCCCTCCTTCTCTCTTTCTTTCCTCCCTCCTTTCCTTCCTCCTTCCTTCCTCCCTCCCTCCTTTCCTTCCTTCTTCCTCCATCCTTCTCTCTTTCTTTCCTTCCTCCTTTCCTTCCTCCCTCCTTTCCTTCCTTCCTCCCTCCTTTCCTTCTTTCCTCCCTCCTTTCCTTCCTTCTTCCTTCTTCCCTTCTTCCCTCCTTTCTTCTTTCCTCCCTCCTTTCCTTCCTCCTCCCATGCTGGGAAATCATCGATTCTGCCACAGTGAGCGAGGACAGGAAGCAGAGAGGAGAGTTTAACCCTCACATGCATGTTCACATCCAGACTCTTCAGTTTCCTCTCATTATTAGTCTCTATACGTCTGTTTTGACTGTTCCTTCCTTCTTTCCTTCCTTCCTTCCTTCCTTCCTTCCTTCCTTCCTGCTGTCCATCCTTCCTCCCTCCCTTCCTTATTTCCTTCCTTCCTCTGTCCTTCCTTCCTTCCTCTTTTCCTTTCTCCCTCCCTCCCTCCTACCTTCCTTCCTTCCTTCTTTCCTCCCTCCCACCTTCTTTCTTTCCTTTGTCCTTCTTCCTTCCTACCTTCCTTCCTTCTTTCCTCCCTCCCTCACTCCATTCTCCCTTCCTTTCTTCTTTCCTTCCTCCCTTCCTTCCTTCTTCCTTCCTCCCTTCCTTCCATCTTCCCTCCTACCTTCCTTCCTTCCTGCTGTCCATCCTTCCTCTCTCCCTTCCTTATTTCCTTCCTTCCTCTGTCCTTCCTTCCTCCCTTCCTTCCTTCTTTCCTCCATCCTTCCTCCCTCCCTCCCTCCTACCTTCCTACCTTCCTTCTTTCTTTCCTCCCTCCCTCCGTCTTTCCTTCCTTCCTCCTTTCCTTCTTCCTTCCTCCCTTCCTTCCTTCTTCCTCCATCCTTCTCTCTTTCTTTCCTTCCTCCTTTCCTTCCTCCCTCCTTTCCTTCCTCCCTCCTTTCCTTCCTCCCTCCTTTCCTTCTTTCCTCCCTCCTTTCCTTCCTTCTTCCTTCTTCCTTCTTTCCTTCTTCCCTCCTTTCTTCTTTCCTCCCTCCTTTCCTTCCTCCTCCCATGCTGGGAAATCATCGACTCTGCCACAGTGAGCGAGGACAGGAAGCAGAGAGGAGAGTTTAACCCTCACATGCATGTTCACATCCAGACTCTTCAGTTTCCTCTCATTATTAGTCTCTATACGTCTGTTTTGACTGTTCCTTCCTTCTTTCCTTCCTTCCTTCCTTCCTTCCTTCCTTCCTTCCTGCTGTCCATCCGTCCTCTCTCCCTTCCTTATTTCCTTCCTTCCTCTGTCCTTCCTTCCTTCCTCTTTTCCTTTCTCCCTCCCTCCCTCCTACCTTCCTTCCTTCCTTCTTTCCTCCCTCCCACCTTCTTTCTTTCCTTTGTCCTTCTTCCTTCCTACCTTCCTTCCTTCTTTCCTCCCTCCCTCACTCCATTCTCCCTTCCTTTCTTCTTTCCTTCCTCCCTTCCTTCCTTCTTCCTTCCTCCCTTCATTCCATCTTCCTTCCTCCCTTCCTTCCATCTTCCTTCCTCCCTTACTTCCTCTGTCCTACCTTCCTACCTTCCTTCTTTCTTTCCTCCCTCCCTCCGTCTTTCCTTCCTTCCTTCTTTCTTTCCTCCCTCCCTCCCTCCGTCTTTCCTTCCTTCCTACCTTCCTTCTTTCTTTCCTCCCTCCCTCCCTCCTACCTTCCTACCTTCCTTCTTTCTTTCCTCCCTCTCTCCGTCTTTCCTTCCTTCCTCCTTTCCTTCTTCCTTCCTCCCTTCCTTCCTTCTTCCTCCCTCCTTCTCTCTTTCTTTCCTCCCTCCTTTCCTTCCTCCTTCCTTCCTCCCTCCCTCCTTTCCTTCCTTCTTCCTCCATCCTTCTCTCTTTCTTTCCTTCCTCCTTTCCTTCCTCCCTCCTTTCCTTCCTTCCTTCTTTCCTCCATCCTTCCTCCCTCCCTCCCTCCTACCTTCCTACCTTCCTTCTTTCCTTCCTCCCTCCCTCCTACCTTCCTACCTTCCTTCTTTCTTTCCTCCCTCCCTCCGTCTTTCCTTCCTTCCTCCTTTCCTTCTTCCTTCCTCCCTTCCTTCCTTCTTCCTCCCTCCTTCTCTCTTTCTTTCCTCCCTCCTTTCCTTCCTCCTTCCTTCCTCCCTCCCTCCTTTCCTTCCTTCTTCCTCCATCCTTCTCTCTTTCTTTCCTTCCTCCTTTCCTTCCTCCCTCCTTTCCTTCCTTCCTCCTTTCCTTCTTCCTTCCTCCCTTCCTTCCTTCTTCCTCCCTCCTTCTCTCTTTCTTTCCTCCCTCCTTTCCTTCCTCCTTCCTCCCTCCCTCCCTCCCTCTTTTCTTTCCTCCCTCCCTCCTACCTTCCTACCTTCCTTCTTTCTTTCCTCCCTCCCTCCGTCTTTCCTTCCTTCCTCCTTTCCTTCTTCCTTCCTCCCTTCCTTCCTTCTTCCTCCATCCTTCTCTCTTTCTTTCCTTCCTCCTTTCCTTCCTCTCTCCTTTCCTTCTTTCCTCCCTCCCTTCCTTCTTCCTCCATCCTTCTGTCTTTCTTTCCTCCCTCCTTTCCTTCTTTCCTCCCTCCTTTCCTTCCTTCCTTCCTTCTTTCCTCCATCCTTCCCCCCTCCCTCCCTCCTACCTTCCTACCTTCCTTCTTTCTTTCCTCCCTCCCTCCTACCTTCCTACCTTCCTTCTTTCTTTCCTCCCTCCCTCCGTCTTTCCTTCCTTCCTCCTTTCTTTCCTCCCTCCCTCCGTCTTTCCTTCCTTCCTCCTGTCCTTCTTCCTTCCTCCCTTCCTTCCTTCTTCCTCCCTCCTTCTCTCTTTCTTTCCTCCCTCCTTTCCTTCCTCCTTCCTTCCTCCCTCCCTCCTTTCCTTCCTTCTTCCTCCATCCTTCTCTCTTTCTTTCCTTCCTCCTTTCCTTCCTCCCTCCTTTCCTTCCTTCCTCCCTCCTTTCCTTCCTTCTTCCTTCTTCCCTTCTTCCCTCCTTTCTTCTTTCCTCCCTCCTTTCCTTCCTCCTCCCATGCTGGGAAATCATCGACTCTGCCACAGTGAGCGAGGACAGGAAGCAGAGAGGAGAGTTTAACCCTCACATGCATGTTCACATTCAGACTCTTCAGTTTCCTCTCATTATTAGTCTCTATACGTCTGTTTTGACTGTTCCTTCCTTCTTTCCTTCCTTCCTTCCTTCCTTCCTTCCTTCCTTCCTGCTGTCCATCCGTCCTCTCTCCCTTCCTTATTTCCTTCCTTCCTCTGTCCTTCCTTCCTTCCTCTTTTCCTTTCTCCCTCCCTCCCTCCTACCTTCCTTCCTTCCTTCTTTCCTCCCTCCCACCTTCTTTCTTTCCTTTGTCCTTCTTCCTTCCTACCTTCCTTCCTTCTTTCCTCCCTCCCTCACTCCATTCTCCCTTCCTTTCTTCTTTCCTTCCTCCCTTCCTTCCTTCTTCCTTCCTCCCTTCCTTCCATCTTCCTTCCTCCCTTCCATCCATCTTCCTTCCTCCCTTACTTTCTTCTTTCCTCCCTCCTTTCCTTCTTTCCTCCCTCCTTTCTTCTTCCCTTCTTCCCTCCTTTCTTCTTTCCTCCCTCCTTTCCTTCCTCCTCCCATGCTGGGAAATCATCGATTCTGCCACAGTGAGCGAGGACAGGAAGCAGAGAGGAGAGTTTAACCCTCACATGCATGTTCACATTCAGACTCTTCAGTTTCCTCTCATTATTAGTCTCTATACGTCTGTTTTGACTGTTCCTTCCTTCTTTCCTTCCTTCCTTCCTTCCTTCCTTCCTGCTGTCCATCCTTCCTCCCTCCCTTCCTTATTTCCTTCCTTCCTGCTGTCCATCCTTCCTCTCTCCCTTCCTTATTTCCTTCCTTCCTTCCTTCTTTCCTCCATCCTTCCCCCCTCCCTCCCTCCTACCTTCCTACCTTCCTTCTTTCTTTCCTCCCTCCCTCCTACCTTCCTACCTTCCTTCTTTCTTTCCTCCCTCCTTCCATCTTCCTTCCTCCCTTACTTCCTCTGTCCTTCCTTTCCTACCTTCCTTCTTTCTTTCCTCCCTCCCTCCGTCTTTCCTTCCTTCCTCCTTTCCTTCTTCCTTCCTCCCTTCCTTCCTTCTTCCTCCCTCCTTCTCTCTTTCCTTTCCTCCCTCCTTTCCTTCCCTTTCCTTCCTCCTTCCTTCCTCCCTCCCTCCCTCCTTTCCTTCTTTCCTCCCTCCTTTCCTTCCTTCTTCCTTCTTCCCTTCTTCCCTCCTTTCTTCTTTCCTCCCTCCTTCATTAATGATGCATGTTCACTGGATGTGAACATGCATGTTCACATCCAGTCACAGATAATAAGCATCATTAATGAAGGCTTTCAGAGAGCTGAGAGAGATAATTATCCAGTTCTGTGAAGAATTTTTTTTGAATAAATATACAAAATAACGTGAATCAGCTGCACTCAGATGTTTTAAGGTGAAGTAGGGCTAAGATTTATTTAGTATTTAGAGTGTTTTACTGCTTTTAAATGTAAGAAATGGGTCAAATGTGACTCTGAACAGTATGTGAAGGTTATAAATGTTTTAAAATGTTTCAACAAATTCAGTTTAGTTTGTTTTCTTTCTGCCAGGATCAGATGTTTTACTCTTTTTTTTAAGATGCTCACTTTGACAGAAAAGTCAAACATAGAGTCTCTACTGCTCTAACCAGGCGGGGAGTTCAGGTCCTCTGAAATGAGGCCAACCAGGAAGTAACTTAGAGCTGCATTCTATCAAAAGGCCACCAGGGGGCGACCGTCTCTATACAAGTCAATGGAGAATTCACCAACTTCTCACTTGATTTCTAACCTCAGTAAACGTTTTCAAAATGTGTTTATGGTCTCAAATCGCTAGTTTATAAAGCCTTCTTCAATGCAGTATGATGTTCATTTGGGACATTTTGGCCTCCCTGATTTTATATGTGACGATAAAGCAGGGTATGCATTAGGGCGTGGCTACGTCCTGATTGACAGGTTGATTGACCAATGTCCTTGAGATAGCCCTCGCAACCAATTGCAGCCTCCCCGCTCCGCCGTTAGCCCCGCCCATACGTCCGTTCATGACCCCGCCTCATGCCCATAAGTAGAATCCGTGTTTTTATTTTTCCCAGCATGCACCTGAAATTTTCAAGATGGCGCTGCCTAGATTCGATACTATTAGCTTCCGAGCAGCAGTCCACAAACCAATGGGTGACGTCACGGATGTTACGTCTGTTTCTTTTATACAGTCTGTGAGTTTTATATGATAGATAAAGCCGTCTATGTCAGTGTCACATGTTGGCCTGTAGGGGGCAGTGCTTCTCTCTACCTCTCTCTCTTTGTGTTTGTAAGTATTTTAAGTATTTCCATAAATGAACCTTATTATAGTTAAAACTTCCTGTCTTGTTTAACTTCCTGTTTGTGTCTCATCTGCTGCTTATCTCCAGCTGTTTGACTCCTGATCAGGAACAGGAGCAGCTGATTGATCGATTATCGGCTGTGATCTCAGGACTCAGGAATGTGTGTGCAGACGGAGCAGCATGCTGATTTATCTCCAACATGTTGACTCTGTGTCTGTTTGCTGTCATTCTCCGCCGCGTTGTCTTAATGACTTCTTACGTTTGTTTGTTTGTTTGTTTGTTTTGGGACAAACTCGTCTGACATGCTGATCCCTGCTCTGCCAAGTTTCACACAGCTTGGTTTCCATGGATACTGTATACTGGGTTTTACAGTGTTATGGCTTCATTATTGTGACTCCATGCAAATGAAACAGGAGCCAAGTTTTCATTTGTCTTTTAAAACCTTTTTTTCCTCAGACAGGATAAATAGGAAAATATTTGTAATGCACCTTTAATGCAGTAAATGTGCTTTACAATAAAAGAAAATAGATAGAGAGAGCCTAAAAGGAGCATAAATCAGTGTTAGAAAAGAAAGAAAAAGAAACATTAATGTAATATAAGACGGAAAATAAGATAGAAGGAAGGAAGGAAAGGAGGGAAGGGAGGAAAGGAGGGAGGAAGGAAAGGAGGGAGAACGGGAGGAAGAAAGAAGGGAGGAAGAAGGAAGGAAGGGAGGAAGAAGGAAGGAGAGAGTGAGGAGGGAAAGAAGGAAGGAAAGGAGGGAGGGAGGGAGGGAGGAAGAAGGAAGGAAAGTAGGTAGGGAGGAAAGGAGGAAGGAAGAATGGAGGAAAGGAGGGAGGAGGGAAGGAAAGTTAATTCTGAACTTAGAGGAAGCTCAAACTGGACTGTTTCCTGTTGGTTGTGGTTAATAGCTGAACTGCAGAGTTTTGAATGAGCTGAAGTCTCTCAGTGATAAAAGCACGAATCAGCATTTTCTGCATCATTTGATTTATGAATAGTTTAACTTTAGCTGTTTCTAAGGTTTAAATAATGATGTTTTCTTCACCTTATTAATGTGAGACCTGAAGTTTAAATCTAAATCTAAGATAACTGATTCAGTACTGCACACTCAGCTCAATGTCTACTTCTCCTCGTCGCCTACGTTTCATCTCTCTGATGAAGAATTTGTGGAAATGTTTTAAAAAATGGAGCCGAGATCCTTTTTATCCTGAATCCTGCTTTAGTTTCCATCTCCTCTCTCACACATGACATGGAAGGAAGGAAAGGAGGGAGGAAGGGAGGAAGGGAGGAGGGAAGGAAGGAAGGAAAGGAAGGAGAAGGAAGGAATGAAAGGAGGAAGGAAGGAGGGAAGGGAGAAAAAAAGGAAAGGAGGGAGGGAGAAAGGAAGGATGGAAGGAAGGAAAGGAGGGAGGAAAGGAGGGAGGAAGGGAGAAAGAAGGAAGACAGGAAGAAGGAAGGAAAGTAGGTAGAGAGGAGGGAAGGGAGGAGGGAAGAAAGGGAAGGAGGGAGGAAGGGAGAAAAAAAGGAAAGGAGGGAGGGAGAAAGGAAGGAAGGAAGGAAAGGAGGGAAGGAACAGAGGAAGAAGGAAGGAAAGGAGGGAGGGATGAAGAAGGAACAGAGGAAGAAGGAAGGAAAGGAGGGAGGGATGAAGAAGGAAGAGAGGAAGAAGGAAGGAAAGGAGGGAGGGAGGAAGAAGGAAAGGAGGTAGGAAGGAAGGGAGAAAAGAAAGGAGAGAAGGACGGAGGAAGGAAGGTAGGAGGGAGGGAGGAAAGAAGGAAGAGAGAAGGGAAGGAAAGAAGAAAAGGGGATGGAGGAAGGAAAGTAGGAAGGAAGGAAGGAAGGAACAGTGGAAACAGACGGGGTCAAAGGTTAAACATCCTGTTTTGGTTCACAACCTTCTTCTTCGTTGGTGTTTTTTATGATGTCACAATAAAAAGTGTGTCAGTCAATAAAGCTGCAGCTCGTCACTAATGGAAACCTCTACTGCTGCTCTCTGCCTTCTGTCCATCAGAGCAGAAATCATCTCCAGCTGCAGCCTCCTGCCGTCTGCATGGCAACCGACCACCAAGCTTTCAGTCCTCACACAGTCTAACAACTTTCACACAATCCCCCCTTCTTTTTTTTCTTTTTTGTTCATTTTGTTCTTAAAAGAGGAAAGGAGGAGAGAGGGAGGGGGCGAGGGAGGGAAGGAAGGGAGGAAGAAGGAAGGAAGGGAGGAAGGAGGAAGGGAGGAAGAAAGGAAGGAAAGAAGGAAGGAGGGAGGGAGGAAAGAAGAACAGAGGAAAGAAGGGAGGAAAGAAGGAAGGAAGGAACGATGGAGGAAAAAAGGAAGGAAGGAAGGAAGGTAGGAGGGAAGGAAGGTAGGAGGGAGGGAAGGAGAAAGGAAAAGAGGAAGGACAGAAGGAAGGACAGAAGGAAGGAAGGAAGGAAGGAAGGAAGGAAGGAAGGATGGAGGAAAGAAGGAAGGAAGGAAGGAAGGTAGGAGGGAAGGAAGGTAGGAGGGAGGGAAGGAGAAAGGAAAAGAGGAAGGACAGAAGGAAGGAAGGAAGGAAGGAAGGAAGGATGGAGGAAAGAAGGAAAGGAAGGAACAATGGAGGAAAAAGGAAGGAAGGAAGGAAATAAGGAAGGGAGGAAAAAGGAAGGAAAACAGACAGGGTCAATTTCACCCGGTAGGACGTCAGGAAGCTTAATATATATTCACACATTCCCCCTTTCTTTTTTTTCTTTTTCTTTTCTTTTTGTTCTTTTTGTTCTTTAAAGTTGAGCAATGTGAGATATTTTACTGGAGCCACAGACGTTTCTATCTGGCCTGCAGCGGCCGAAGGAACAAAAGGTTAACCGTAGATATTATTTCTATTATTCAGCCGCTGAGGAACAGTCTGTTCTACTTCACTGATTATTAAATATAGAAATTACACACAGGAAGCTAATCAACTGCTTCTTAAGATAAAGGGTGAGAGGGATCAAAGCAGCAGCCTGGAGGAAGGAAGGAAGGAAAGGAGGAAGGAAGGGAGGAAAGGTAGGGAGGAAGGAAGGTAGGAGGGAGGAAGGAAGGAAGGAAAGGAGGAAGGAAGGGAGGAAGGAAGGGAGGAAGGAAGGGAGGAAAGGTAGGGAGGAAGGAAGGAAGGAAGGAAGGAAGGAAGGATGGATGGATGG
>NC_070578.1:40395151-40453959 GCF_027409825.1 Scomber japonicus | reverse complement strand
AGTGGTTGCTAACGGAAGGAGCTTTCTTGTATTTTTGTGCCATTTCATCGATAATTAGTCTGATTCACTGGATATTTGTGCCATCTACTGTACCTTTGTTTTATTGCTGTAAAGTTAAACTAAAATTATAAAACACTTCACTTTCAATTTGACTATTATAATTCCCTGAGTTTCCTGATATTTTATAGACAAGGGTTCTTTTTTTGGAAATGGTATTCACAGTTGCTCCGAGGCCACAGTCTTTTAATTTTTGTTTGTCTGGCAGTTTAATTATCACACATGACAAAGAAAGAAAGAAAGGCAGCAAATTATAACGTTTTTAAGAAGCTGGAACCTTTAATAATGCCAAAAAAATTACATTAATAAACATTAATTGATTATCAGAACAGTAAATTATTCATTTTCAGGTAATAGGCATTGAGAGAAAGATGCTGAAACCTTTAAAAGCAACAAAAATTACTTACATTACATTACATTTTTATTATCAGATTAATAACTGATTTTTAAACTTTTATTGCAGCTCTGCTACATAGAATAAAACCTAATGATCTAAAACTACAGTCACATAAAAACTGTCCAATGGTAGCTATAATCGCCCAATTTTCCAACATTTTATAGACAGAAGTATGAACAAAAAAAATTAAAAAATGTGTATTCACAGTTTCTCCGAGGCCACAGTCCTTTAATTTGTTTGTCTGGCAGTTTAAAATGTTAAGATATTCAATAACTATCCTACATGACAAAGAAAGAAAAGAAAGAAAGGCAGCAAATTATCATGTTTTTAAGAAGCTGAAACCTTTAAAACGACAAAAATGACTTACATTTTTATTATCAGATCAATAACTGATTAATTTCTGTCAATGGATTAAACTTTTATTGCAGCTCTGCTACATAGAATAAAACCTAATGATCTAAAACTAGTCATATAAAAAACTCAATTGACCAAAACTGTCCAATGGCTGCTATAATCGCCCAATTATCCAACATTTTATAGACAGAAGTACGAAAAGAAATAATTAAAATGAAAAAAATTGGTATTGACAGTTTCTCCGAGGCCACAGTCTTTAATTTGCTTGTTTTTCGTTTGTCTAATATGTTCAATTTATTATCACACATGACAAAGAAAGTAAAGAAAGAAAGAAAGGCAAAAAGCAAATTATCTCGTTTGAGACACTGGATCCATTAAAAACGATAAAAATAGTTTATGGATTAAAGTTTTATTGCAGCTCTGCTACATAGAATAAAACTTAATGATCTAAAACTTCAGTCACATAAAAACTCAACTGACCAAATCTGTCCAATGACTTTTATAATTTCCCAATTTCCTGATTGTTTCATAGATTAAATGGAGGGGAAAAATAGGTTTTCACAGTTGCTCCGAGGCCACAGTCTTTAATTAGCCTGTTTTTTGTTTGTCTGGCTAATTATCGCAAACTACAGTCACGTAAAAACTGTCCAATGGTTACTATAAATTCCCCAATTATCCGACATTTTATAACAGAAGTACGAAAAAAAAATTAAAATGAAAAAAATTGGTATTCACAGTTTCTCCGAGGCCACAGTCTTTAATTTGCCTGTTTTTTGTGTTTCCTGTTTTTTTACTACAGTAATTACGGTAGACTAGCTACTACAGTAATTACAGTAGACTAGCTACTACAGTAAATGACGGTAGACTAGCTACTACAGTAATTACAGTAGACTAGCTACTACAGTAATGACGGTAGACTAGCTACTACAGTAATTACGGTAGACTAGCTACTACAGTAATGACGGTAGGCTAGCTACTACAGTAATTACGGTAGGCTAGCTACTACAGTAATGACGGGTAGACTAGCTACTACAGTAATTACGGTAGACTAGCTACTACAGTACTTACAGTAGACTAGCTACTACAGTACTTACGGTAGGCTAGCTACTACAGTAATGACGGTAGACTAGCTACTACAGTAATTACGGTAGACTAGCTACTACAGTAATTACGGTAGACTAGCGACTACAGTAATTACGGTAGACTAGCTACTACAGTAATTACGGTTAGACTAGCTACTACAGTAATTACGGTAGGCTAGCTACTACAGTAATTACTGTAGACTAAAGGCACTCGTTGGATTTGATTGTGCTGCTACTACAGTAATTACGGTAGACTGAAGGCACTCGTTATGATTTGATTGTGCTGCCACTACAGTAATTACTGTAGACTAAAGGCACTCGTTGGGATTTGATTGTGCTGCTACTACAGTAATTACGGTAGACTGAAGGCACTCGTTAAGATTTGATTGTGCTGCTACTACAGTAATTACGGTAGGACTAAAGGCACTCATTCAGATTTGATTGTGCTGCTACTATAGTAATTACGGTAGACGAAAGGCACTCATGGATTTGATTGTGCTGCTACTACAGTCATTACGGTAGACTAAAGGCTTTGGGCTGCCGTAATTACTGAATTAACAGTGCAGCTTCATTTTAAACGGCAGATTTCTCTCCCAGAGCTACATGAAACCATGACAACGAAGCTATCGGCCAGATTCACGCTTATTTCGGTTTATATTCAATATTTTAAGAGGATGATTTACGATGTTTGTAGATTTACCGAACCACTGCAGAGCTTCAGATTAAAGTTCATCATCTTTTCATTCATCATTTCCACATATCTCTGTCTCTGAAAATCATTTTTATTCATCACAGAGCTCCTTTTTTTATTTCCTCGATCCCTTTTTTCCTGCATTTTGATCAAAAGGTGAGATTTTAAAAAATAAATAAATAAAAATCTCTAATTAATAATTCCCACAAAGTTAAAGAAAAGCAGGATTGAGAGGAGGAGGAGAGGAGAGGAGAGGGGGAGGCTTTGAGTGGAAGGTGTGGGATTGTGAGGTTTGGGCTCAGACAGTCTGCCCCCCCGCCCCCTCCCATTACCCCCCCCCCCCCCTTCCACCGCCCCGCCGCCTCCATTGACTTGTTGTTGATTGTGGTAAATGCTAGTGCCTTTGCTGTATTGTGAAACTGGATATTGATTGTACTGTTGTACCGACAGGCCCTGGGGGAAGTCAGGCACTCTATTTATTATTGTTGACTCAAATCAATCATATTTTTCTATGTAAGTGCTTTAAATAAATAAATTTGCCCTTTTTTATCACTTCGTCTGGAGAGGTTGGTTTTGTTTTCCCTACAAAGACTCAAACACGTCAGACTCTTTCTTAACCCTCGAGTCAAGGAAAGGAGGGAGGGAGAGGGAGGGAGGGAGGAAAGGAGGGAAAAAGAGAGGGAGGGAGGGAGGAAGAAGGAAGGAAAGGAGAAAGGGAGGAAGGAAAGGAGGGAGGGAAAGAAGAGAGGGAGGAAGGAAGGAAAGGAGGGAGGGAAAGAAGAGAGGGAGGAAGGAAGAAAGGAGGGAGGAAAGAAGGAGGGAAAGACAAAGAGAAGAAGGGAGGGAGGAATGAAGGAAGGAAAGAAGGACAGAAAGGAAGGAGGAAGAAGAGAGAAGGAGGGAGGGAGGAAAGAGGAAGGAAAGGAGGGAGGGAGGAAAGGAGAAAGGGAGGGAGGAAGGAAGGTAGGAGGGAGAGAGGAAGGAAGGGAGGAAGAAAGAAAGGAGGGAGGAAGGAAAGAAGGAACGAAGGAGGGAGGGAAGGAAAGTGGTAGGGGGAGGAAGAGAGGGAGAATGTAGGAAGGAAGAAGGAAGGGAAGGGACGAAGGAAAGAAGGAACGAAGGAGGGAGGGGGAGGAAGAAGGCAGGAAAAGGAGGGAGGGAGGAAGAAAGGAAGGAAAGAAGAATGTAGGAAGGAAGGAAAGAATGACAGAAGGAAGGAAGGAGGAAGGAATGAAGGGAGGGAGACATGTAGGAAGGAAGGAAAGAAAGAAGGAAGGAAAGAAGGAACAGTCATTTGACCCGGGAGGAGGACAGGAAGGTTTAAAGCTGTGTTTTCACTGAATGAATAAAATGTGTTTTATTTTTTGGACCTGGAGGATTTTTTTCTATTTCTTCAGGATCAGTTTGAATATAAACATCCGAGCAGTTTGAGGCCCCCCCCCCCCCCCCCCCCCCGCTCCGGCTGATGCCATCGACCACCACGATGTCTTGCTTTCAACATCGCCGATTGGCCATTTCCTGGACATCGCCCAACCCTTCCTCCAACTTCATGTTCTTTCTCTTCCTCTTTGGTGGATAAAACATTGAATATCTATCATTCCTTTTGTGATTACACCATTTGACATTTTCAGGAGCATTCAGTCTTACTTTGTGGTATAAAATGGTGCAAATGTCATTTAAATGATATAAAACCAACAAAAATACTAAATGTACATTTTAACAAACCTGATGCTGCTTTTAAATCTAGTTTAACTGATTTATTAATTGATCATGTTGGCCAACCTTTATTTATCACTGAGCCTTATACATGTGTATTTGACTTTAATGACCAATTTAGACTAAACTAATTCAGTCTTACTTTTGGTTAAAATAATGGTGCAAATGTCATTTAAATGATATAAAACCAACAAAAATACTAAATTTTAACATTTGAACAAATAAACCATGTTGTATATTTTTACTAATGAAGTGATAAAGTTAGTTTCTCTACAGTTGAGCTCAGTCTCACGTGGACTTGACTGAGCTCAGCAGCTGAATCTGCAGATCTGGAGATACACGAGTGATCAGAGGACTGGAAAATGAAAGCAGGCAACCTGCAGCGTCACGGGTAGTTTGTGTCCTCGCTGCCTCTAATGCTTTAATCCACTCAACAAAGAGGCAGCCGGTAAACCTGTGTGCCCCCCCCCCCCCCAACCCTAACACCCCCCCCCCCCCCCCCACCCAGAGGACCTCCATGCTGTGCAGATGTGACAAAACCCTTTTAGACGTGAGACAGCCACTCTAAACTATAGCTAGGGTTCAGGTCTTTCAGGGTGCTGTGTGTGTGTGTGTGTGTGTGTGTGTGTGTGTGTGTGTGTGTGTGTGTGTGTGTGTGTGTGTGTGTGTGTGTCTCAAGGGTGAAGCTCTTATTATTAAATGTGTTGTTTTGTGGAACAATAGAAAACCAATAATCAATTTACTAGAACAAACGACAAAGAAGAGCAGCAAATCATCACATTTGAGAAGCTGATAGGAAGAAGGAAGGAAGAAAGGAAGGGAGGGAGGGAGGAAAGAAGGACAGAGGAAAAAAGTAAGGGAGGAAGGTAGGGGGAGGAAAGAGAGAAGGAAGGAAGGAAAGGAGGGAGGAAGGCAGGGAGGAAAAGAAAGAAAAAGGGGAGGAAGGAAGGGAGGAAGAAGAAAGGAAAGGAGGGAGGATGAAGGAAGGAAGAAAGGGAGGAAAGAAGGAAGGAAGAAAGGTAGGGGAAAGAAAGAGAAGGTAGGGGGAAGGAAGGAAGGAAACGAGGGAAGAAGGCAGGGAGGAAAGGAAAGAAAGAGGGGAGGAAGAAGGAAGGAAGGAAGGGAGGAAGACGGAAGGACAGGAAGGGAGGAAGAAGGAAGGAAGCAAGGACGGAAGAAAAGAAGGAAGAAGGAAGAAAAGGAAGGAAGGAAAGGAGGAACAGTCTAAACAGACGAGAGGACGACAGAAGGTTAAAAACATCTAGCAGTAATGTTTGACTGTTAAAATGTTTCCTGTTTAATTTAGTTTAGTGATTAATTGATGCATCTCTGACCTCAAACATGTCTGTATTATCCACTGCATGCTAAAAGTGGAGCAGCTCTCCGTCTTCTTCTTCCTCTTCCTCAACAGTCACAAACGACACAGATGTAACACCAACTGTCCTCGAGCTGCCAGTTCACAGCAGAAATACATCTTCCTCTTCCTCCTCCTCTTCCTCCCTCTTCCTCCCTCCAGGGGTTTCAGCAACAACTTATCAATTATTAGTCAGCCTGTCTGCATGTAGGCCACGCTGCTCCATATGTACAACATGCTGGACTGAATGTACCATCACTCATTAAACAGGGACCACACACACACACACACACACACACACACACACACATTAAACAGGCTCCCCACACACACACACACACACACACACACACAGTCATTTCAAAGAGCTAACAGAGAAAGTATTATGTCTACATTAAAGGACTAATCTGATGTTTTTCTTATTGTCATCAAATTCTATGAAAAGACCAAAAAACCAACAATGTGTTTGTCTTTTTGAGGCTCTGAGCTACAACAAGATCTTTAAAAAAATAATCTACAGCACTAAAATAAATACTAAAGCCCAGCGTTTCAGCTGTGCCTCGGTCACCGGAGCTGATCAGTGCCTCTATAATCAATGAGAGTGTTTCCACCAGGAGAGTCTCAGCAGCTATCAATACCACGTATTTCTATTTTTGACGGAGCCGTTTCTAACTCGCAACAAGCTCAACAGAGCAGATTGCACCAGACAGGAAGTCAGACACTGAATCGGCATAATAAAACTTCCGTCTTTCACAATAAAACAACCCGTGCAGCCTCCCGATCGTATTTCAGCAACAAACAGGAATGAAACAGACAGATAAAGACTCCATCTAGCTACGTAGCTACTGACACATGACATCAGCACAAACATCTAAGAAAATTACCAAATCAACCAAAATTGAGCAAGTTAACAAAACCGGGCCATTTAGTTGTGCTGCTACTACAGTAATTACGGTAGACTAAAAGCATTCGTTAGGATGTGATTGGGCTGCTACTACAGTAATTATGGTAGACTAGCTACTACAGTAATTACGGTAGACTAAAAGCACTCGTTCAGATTTGAGTGGGCTGCCGTAATTACTGTATTAAAAGTGCAACGTCATTTTAAAAGGCAGCTTTCTCTCCCAGAGCTCCGCTGCTGTAACTCTCCCGGTGTGAGTTGACACCGAGCAGAGGACGGAGCTAAACCGTAGCGCTGACGGACCCGGTGGACATCACCAGTTAGACTAAGATATATACTGGATTTCAGGCCTTACAGTCAACCGCTACCGGTCAGCTCCTCTTCCACTAAACAAACAGTTTCTTCCAAGTCCGTGTGCTTCTTTCTTAGAAACAGACTCAGTTTGAACAGTCGTCTCAAAGTCCTGATACTGATGATAATTTGATGCTGATACCAAAAGATTAAATATTTCCTTATTTGTGAAACCGATAAACAAAAGTATAACTTCACAAGATGCTCAACATTCCTCATTTTAACGCAGGAAGAAGAGTTCTCCTAATTTTATGATTTTATTCTCGTAATCCCCCCCCCCCCCCCCCCCAAAAAAAAAGTTCTTAGTGTGGCCCGAATGCTCCGTCGTACATAACACTAATGAAAAACTGCAGAATGATATAAAAACCTGATAAATAAATATAAATAATGGATCCTCCCTTTAACCCTTGTGTCGTCCTCCTGGGTCAAATTGACCCTGTCTGTTACTGGTCCTTCCTTCCTTCCTTCCCCCTCCCTCCTTCCCTTCCTCCTCCCTCCCCCCTCCCTTTCCTTCCTCTCCTTCCTCCTCCCTCCCTCCCTCCCTTCCTTTCCTTCCCTCCTCCCTCCCTTCCTTTCCTTCCCTCCTCCCTCCCTTCCTTTCCTTCCCTCCTCCCTCCCTCCCTTCTTCCTTTCCTTCCCTCCTCCCTCCCTCCCTTCTTCCTTCCTTTCCTTCCTTCCCTCCTCCCTCCCTTCTTCCTTCCTTTCCTTCCCTCCTCCCTCCCTTCTTCCTTCCTTTCCTTCCCTCCTCCCTCCCTTCTTCCTTTCCTTCCCTCCCTCCCTCCCATCCTTTCCTTCCTCCTCCCTCCCTTCTTCCTTTCCTTCCTCCTCCCTCCCTCCCATCCTTCTTCCTCCCTCCCTCCCTCCCTCCCTTCTTCCTCCCTCCCTTGACTCGAGGACAACAGGAGGGTTAAAAATGATCTGGAGGGATCTTTTATCATCAATTCTGAACTGGTCAAACTGACAGCTACAGAACAATATCAGGTTATTACTTTTATAAACATTAATGGTTAACTTCTTTATTCTCTCAACACACACAAACCAGATTAAGCAATTCTCTGTCTGCTGTTTCCTACTCTGACATTTATAACCACAAGTCTGGAAATTGAATTGTCTTGTCGAAGTATTGCCTGAATAATGGCCTCTCGTTCTGAGCAAAGAAAATAAATAAATATGAACTGCAAAGTCAAGCATTTCCTCATATCCACCTCCATCTCCCAATATCTGAAAACTACTGAGGCACTGTGATAATCATCTGGGAGAGAAAAGCTCACTAAAGCAGGAAACAGCTGATGTACTGGAAGCTTCCTCACCCTGTTTCCTGTTGTTTGCTTCTCTTCTTCTACCTGAAACATAATTTAATTAATGTGATGTATGCTCAGAGGTCACTACTGTTGAGTTTATATTTCGATTTCTGAGGGTTTATTCCCTCCGTACACTCTCACACACACACACACACACATAGACTGCTGCAGTAAAATCAATTCACTTCAATGTTAACCCTGCAGCTAAAGTATAATATCCAGATTCATGAAAGATGTTTTGAGATTTAAGAGCCGTCTACACTCAGGGTTTATATCACAGACTGTATAAAAGAAATGGACGTAACATCTGTGACGTCACCCATTGGTTTGTGGACTGCTGCTCCGCCTCTTGGTCTTCCCTTTCCCTATTCCAGTTGTTTTTCAGCATCTCTGTTGTCCGCACCATTGTCACAAACGCAAATGCTGCCAAGAGACTACAAGCTGGACTGAAGTCAGTGATTTTTTACATTTCCATGGCTATCACCATTTTCTCTGGACTTGTAAAAGTGCATGACAGGTGGGACTACTGGAGGCAGGAAAGGCCTTACAGCTTTAGATTCCCTGATGATTCTATGGCAAGAGATCACTTTGAAGCTATCTTATGGTCCCTACACTTAAGCGACCCAACAGAAGATGGAGACAATGACTGGAAGAGGAACACTGCAGAGTATGACAGGCTGTTCAGATCAAGCACCTGTACACCAATATCGTTGAGATCTGCAAAGCACACTTCCAGTCTTATCGGAACATCAGTGTTCCAAACAAACAAAAAGGTATGGACCAAGAGAGAATATCCATTGTATGTATTGACCGCAATGTGTCAGCAGACTGTGATGAACGACGATGACATCTACAGCTTGGCCCAGTCGTTTTACAACAAACATGGAAAGGATCCCACCAAATACGATTACATTCGACAGAAGCTCCGAGAAGTTGGAAGCATTTTTAAAACCTTGAGGATGCTGTAAGACCTGCAGGTTTCCATCTGGTTATCCAAACTGTCGAGGATGAAAGGATGGTGGCATCTACACGTCAGTCATGAACCTTTTGTAATTCCCTCTTCTCGCCCGAGGCTACACACTGTTTGTAGACAATTTTTATACAAGCCCTGCACTGTTTGAGGAACTGTCCAGACAAAACACTGGTGCAAAACCCAATTGGCTTCCCAAAGACAACACACAACAACTTGCCTAAAAGAGCAAAAAGGGGAGAAATATGGTGGATACGGCAGAATGACTTATTATTTGTGAAATGGATGGACACACGTGAAGTGGCTGTTTGCTCCACTGTCCACAAAGCATTTAGTGGGAAGACTGAAGAGGAGAGTGAAATAGTCTGGTGTCTTACCCAGCTATTCACTTTAAGCTATCAACCAGGAAAAGAAAAGTAATCGAATCCTAAATGAACCAAAGAAAACCGAAAACGACACTACCGGTAATCTCCAACCCAAACTGACAAAAGAAAACCCCAGCACTGAAAAGCATGAAGAGAGAACAAGTGGAAACAGTTGTGAGCTGGGCGGTGGCTCGAGAGAGAATGAGGCTTCTACTCAGTCCTCCTTAAATGCTGTCATCAGGTAATTTGCAAACCTCTGGACCAGGTGTGTCTTCCTGGAGGATAAAACACAGACAATAAGAGAGAGAGAGCACCAGAGAGTAACAGAGAGAGAGAGAGAGCACACGTGCATGCTCACACACGTATAGGGTAAATCATTTTATGTATACTTTTTATTTATTTGTATATTGTTGTATATATTTAGTTTCATGAGTTGTTTCATTGACTCCTAATGCTTTGGCAACATAGTTCTTGTAACTGTCATGCCAATAAAGCAAATTTGAATAGAGAGAGAGAGAGAGAGAGAGAGAGAGAGAGAGAGAGAGAGAGAGGGAGGGAGGGAGGGAGGGAGGGAGAGACCAGCCTACAGGCCCACACGTTACAAGTGTGCACCACAAGACAATGAAATGGTAAAAGACCTTTTTCTACCATTTTATAGACATTGCAGTGGTCAACAGTTTCCTGCTCTATAAGGACCTGTAGAAAAAGAAGGATCCCACCATGAATAACGGTAGGACCTTTTTGAGGCATTGCCTCCCTGACTGTCGTGAAAATAAGGTCAGGGGAATTTGATTCCTCTTATAACGACATTTTTGTCTGCTAGTAAGATTTTAAACAGCAAGTTTAAGGCTAACTTTGTTAATAACGTAGGTTAAGTGGGACTTATTCCGGGCTCAGAGGTGATCCTAAACCCTTATTCTGACCCTAACCATGAACCCAACCTTAAAAAATAAAACAAAGAGAAAAGAAAAGCACTAACCCTAAAAGAAACTGGTACTCAGCACTTAGGGCGCACTCACGAAACGAAAACCAACGAAACGAAACTTGAACAGGTTACAAACTCGGAAAATGTATGATTGTGTTTTTTATTTACAGTGTGATCTGTACAAACGTGAAAGTGAAAATCGCCTGGAAAAGAAACACACTTTGGGCGTCTCAGCTGCTTCTGTCTCTTCATGATGATCCCAGACTGACTCCATGATGTAGAGAACAGAACCATCTGCTGCAGGATCCTCTTGAAGACAGTTCTTTAAGAGTCTGGATGGAGGTTTGGGCTCGTTGTCATGAAGTAGAATGAATTTGGGAACATCAGACACTGATGCTGATGGTGTTGCATTATGGGTAAGAGTCTAAACACAGTATTGTATATCAAAGCATAAGTGAAACATTTGATGTAAAGGGTCACCAGAGTCAGTCGGATTCATCTCTTCTCAACATATTATTTGTTGAGATATTTCAGTCTGGACCACACCGGTGGACAGACTGAGACATTTTCCTTGTCATCTTTAGTGATCCTGGAGCTCATCCAAGCCTCATCTCCTGCTCTGATGAGTTTATCCAGGTGTAGTCGGGGGTCATGACAGGCTGTCAGTAGATGTGGCCTGTTTAGCATCGAGCAGGAGAAGCTGACAGAAGCATCAGGGAACCGGGTCGTGCATAGGCCAATTATTAGTGTCAGAGCCCAGGCATCAGGATCGATGTGGCTCCAACTGAAAAAACCAACCCAACTCACCCGAGGCTCTGAGAATCCCTCCTCCTCCTCCTCCTTCTGCCTCAGATCAATGGCAATAACCGCTCCCTCGCTTTCTTCTGCTCTCCATCAGCTCAATAAAGAGGAGGTTAGCACTCTATCTTTCTCAGCAGAGATTAGGCCAGCAGCAGCAGGAGGAGAGCAGTGATGTATCTATCATATTTACTCTGGCCTGGTTATTGTCCTTTCTGTGTTTTATTGACTGTTGGCTCTCTGGAGAGTTTTGGCTTCATTGATAAGTGTAATCCAGGCTGGTGATGATGAAGTCACAGAGACGAGGAGATGCTGCACTGTGTAAAGGACCAGAGAGAAAAGATAATAGTTGAAATAGATCCACACGGTGCAGTGGATCGTTAGAGATAAATATCTGATTGTGATTTTACTGAACAATTGAATTAGAATAATCCATAAAGTCCTGGCTTGAATTTGTGGTCTGCATGTTTTTTTAAGGAGCAAAATTATCTATTTTTCTGCGGGCAGGCGGGGGACAGGGGAGGGGGGACATTCGTGCTTCAGCACGGTACGAAACAACTGGCCCTAGTGTGACTGCGCCCTCAGTCATCCAGGTTTGGGTTCCAAATTATCTGAAACGTCTCACTCATGTTTCTGAACTTATCAGGTTCATGACTAAATAATGACCTTTGTGAGACAAATCTGAAGTGTAGTGAGAACTTTTAAAGCCATCATTCAGAGACTAATGTTAGCACAGTGGAGCAGCTTCTCCAGCAGTAACGAACCAACACACACTGCAGCATTTAACAACTTCAACTCTGAGATGAAGAAAATAACTCGGTGCTCATTGTTTCTCAACTCAACAACCTGCAGCTGCTCAGTGATGACTTTACTGGAGGTAACAGTGCAGCAGAGAGACTGCACTCCGCTTCCCCCACATTTTGTTATTCTCATAGAGGCAGGAGACTGTACGATGCTTTAAAATGAATGAATTCATTAATGCAGATATCTTTTGGCTTTGACTTATCTTACCTAGCAGTCTTGTTTCATGTATTGATCAGCATGCGAGCTCATTGATAAACACAGGAGAAAATAAAACAGTTGCATTGTGTACCTGTGTGGGCCAATTCTTTTTCCCCACATTAAAAATTGATCAGGAATCAATAAAGACTGGGGCTGATTAGCAGCACTGATAATTGTACGAGTATCAATAAAGTTTTCATCAATACTCATTCCTGGTTTAGGTCATGGTTATTCAATGAGGGTCGAGTCGAGGGCAGCTGGATGCCGTCATAGATACTTCACCTCTCATCCCAATGTTGGGTCATTATTAAGGTTATTGATAAGTTATTAGGTGACTATTGACTCTAATGACGGGAGCACTAATCAACTGAGGTCAAAGCAGGCAGGGAGTTCCGGTCCTCTGAAATGAGGCCAACCAGGAAGTAACTTAGAACTGCATTCTATCAAAAGGCCACCAGGGGGCGACCGTCTCTACACAAGTCAATGGAGAATTCACCAACTTCTCACTTGATTTCTAACCTCAGTAAACGTTTTCAAAATGTGTTTATGGTCTCAATCGCTAGTTTAAAGCCTTCTTCAATGCAGTATGATGTTCATTTGGGACATTTTGGCCTCCCTGATTTTATATGTGACGATAAAGCAGGGTATGCATTAGGGGGCGGGGCTACGTCCTGATTGACAGGTTGATTGACCAATGTCCTCCAGATCCAGCCCTCGTAACCAATCGCAGCCTCCCCGCTCCGCCGTTGGTCCCGCCCATACATCCGTCCATGACCCCGCCTCATGCCCATATAAATAGAATCTGTGTTTTTATTTTTCCCAGCATGCACCTGAAATGTTCAAGATGGCGCTGCCTAGATTAGAAACTATTGGCTTCCGAGCAGCAGTCCACAAACCAATGGGTGACGTCACGGATGTTACGTCCATTTCTTATATACAGTCTGTGGGACAAAGGTGAATGGTTGTTAGGTCTGCAGGTGAAGTGTGAGAGGAGAGCATTGCAGGTGAGAGATAATTGGAATCTTAGATGTTCTTCTCCTTCTCCTCCTTGTGTTGAGTTACAGAAGCTAGTTGATGAAAGTGTTGACAGGAAGTGACGTCATCGCTTTAGTTACCTCACGTCTAACTTTAAAATCAGTGATTACGAAATGTTAGAAAGGCAGAACACGTGACTGTTATACATATAAATCAGTTTAAATATCTTAACACCTCCTTCAAAATGATTATTCTATAGATTATATACAGGATAAATATTGATAAAGTCAACTAAATTCAGTATACATGATTCTCTTTATGCTGCCAAAAACAGTCCTGTCTTCTCTCCACAGCAGTAACTTACAAACCTGACACACACACACACACACACACACACACACACACACACACACACACACACACACACACACACGGTAGTCTACTGTACGTGTTCACTAAACTCACATTTACACACTTTTAAACACACACACACTTCCTGCAGTTAGCTCAGCAGATGTTGTGAGCAGGTGTTTCGGCCTCTGTTCCAGATGAGAAGTTTGCTCTGTAATTGGAGACCTGGGGCCACGTTGGACACACACACACACACACATACACACACACTCTCTCTCTCTCACACACACACACACACACACACTCAGATTTAGCAGAGCATCAACACTGCGTCGATTGGGCTTCATTTACCAAATGTTGCAATATGTCTCTAATGAATCCATCATGTAAATGCGTGTTCACCCTTCGCCCTCATTAAACACTGCCACCGCTGCTGCAGCCTCCTCCTCTTCCTCCTCCTCCTCATCGTCGTCGAGCCACGTGATGTCAGAGACGAGAGGAAGTCTCTCTGATCCACGTCGCCATCAGCAGGCAGGATCAGGAGAATAATGAAGTGGAAAATGTTTATTTTCATGTAAAATATATAAATTAACTGATGTAGAACAGGATTTAATGCATTAAATTAAAAACAAACTTTTAAAGGGGAACAGACCTCACAAAGTTACAGTAGTAAAGTAGAACTGTTAAAGTCAGAGCTTAATAAATAAGGATGTTAAAATCTTGGTGTTTTGGCTTTTTGAGAGTAATTAACATCAGTTTTTTTGTTTTTTTTACATGGATCAGGAATCAAACCCGTGAGTTTGAGTCTCTCACTATGAGTTTGCTTACAAGGAAACGATCTGAACAGAAAACACAAAAGCAGCGTTGCGTTCTCACTTTTTATTCCGTGTTTAGAGGTTAGCGTTTTTGGGGGGAAATCTGTGTGCACACAGAATTTAATATTGTATGCACACAACACCACAAAGTCTGCTTGCCTGTGTAGAAGCTTTTCTCTACTTTAGTAGTAGCACCCACAGACTGTATAAAAGAAACAGATGTAACATCCGTGACGTCACCCATTGGTTTGTGGACTGCTGCTCGGAAACCAATAGTTTCTAATCTAGGCAGCGCCATCTTGAAAATTTCAGGTGCATGCTGGGAAAAATAAAAACACGGATTCTACTTATATGGGCATGAGGCGGAGCCATGGGCGGAGCGGGGAAGTTGCGATGGTTGCGAGGGCTGGATCTGGAGGACATTGGTCAATCAACCTGTCAATCAGGACGTAGCCACGCCCCCTAATGCATACCCTGCTTTATCGTCACATATAAAATCAGGGAGGCCAAAATACAGCCATGGTGATTCACGAGATGAACTCAGACTCCACTTCTCTCCTCGCTCCTCTGTCGTTGTTCTTGTCAACATAGGTAGTGTTGCACGGTCTACCGGTACCCACGGTCTACCGCAGTGCCAAAACCTTACGATGCCTACTATACCATCATTTCATGGTACTACCCGGAACCGTGATACTTTGGCTGGTATAGTATCGTGGGTATTCATTTTGGTATCGTGATAACACTAAACATAAGTAATGTGAGTCAGTATGTCACTCAGTATTCCTTCTTTCCTTTCTCCCTTCCCTCTTCCTTCTTCCTTCTTTCCTCCCTCCCTCCCTCCTACCTTCCTTCTTTCCTTCCTCCCTCCCTTCCTATTTTCCTTTCTCCCTCCCTCCCTCCCTCCTACCTACCTTCCTTCTTTCCTCCATCCTTCCTTTCCTTCCTACCATCCTTCATTCCTCCCTTCCCTCCCTCCCTCCTTCCCTCCCTTCCATCCTTCCTTCCTCCCTTCCCTCCTTCCATACACTTACAGTTTAATATTTATTTCTAACTTTTTGGTTTCTCTTCTTGAATTACAGATTATTTATTTAACCTAATTATATTCAGAAGTTATTTAAACCAGTGCCCAAAAAAAGAGAAGTAGGAATAAAGTTTTCTGCAGTTGTATCATTAATAAATCATCCCATCCCATCCCTACAAATAAACACAGTATACACACATTAATACTTGTTTTAATCCTAACTGTGCACTAAAGCAGCTCCACCTGCAGCCGGAGTGCAGCGTGTCTGAGGCCTCTGCACTAAGTCGACAGTGACAGAGCGTCTGCACGGCCGTCAGCTCGCTCCGCTCCGCTCCGTCTTATCTGGACTCGTCGTTTCCAGGCCAACGGCGTGGGAGCTGCCGGCCAGGAGCTGCGACGTTTGAAATTGATTAACTCATTTATATTCATGCCCGCTGCTTCTTTTGAGCCAAGACAAAGAGGAAATTCCTTCAGCAGAACGGAGGAGAGACAGCGGATGAATAAATCACTGACGATGGCTTATTTTAACACACCGATGAGAACGGCCAATGGAGGAACAGTTTTGTCAGCCTGTTATTAGTTTTATAAAACCGGTAAAGATTTGGAAAGGAACAACGTGTCAGAGCCCAACCTGGACGCTCCATTAAAACTCTGTAAGCAGAAACAAGAAGATTACTGACAGACAACAGGTATGTCAAAAATAACTAAATACATTTAAATACTGAATTAAAGCTGACTGTGCAGTTTTTATATTATTTACATTGAAAACTTCTATAATGAGAACTGGAACAAATAAAAAGCGAACAAATGAAGTAATTAACCTTCCTGTTGTCCTCAGGTCAAGGAAGGACGGAAGGAAGGGAGAAAGGACGAAAAGAGGAAGGAAGGAAGGAAATGAGTAAGGATGGAGGATGGAGCAAAGAAAGAGGAAAGGAAAAGAGGAAGGAAGTAAGGAGAGAAGGAAGGACATGAGTAAGGATGGAGGAATGAAGGAAGGGAGTAAGGAAGGAAGGAAATGAGTAAGGATGGAGGAAGGAAGGAAAGGAGTATGGAAGGAGGAGGGAGCAAAGAAAGAGGGAAGGAGGGGAAGAACGAAGGAAAAAATAAAGAAGGAAGGAAGGAAAGGAAAGGAGGAAAGGACTAAGGATGGAGGAGGGAGCAAAGAAAGAGGGAAGGAGGGGAAGAAAGAAGAAAAAAATAAAGAAGGAAGGAAGGAAAGAAGGAACAGTGAAAACAGACGGGGTCAATTTGACCCGGGAGGACGACAGGAAGGATTCAAAACTGCTGTAAAAGCCAGAATAGTAATATTATACTTCATTTGCATTGTCATCTTTAAAGGTGAGACTAGGAAATGATTCGTGTTGGAGCCTAAATGTAATTTAATTATGTTTAATAAAGTTAATGTGTAAATTGAAGTGAATGTTTACAAGTTGATTTATTTAGTGTAAGGGCCAATAAGTTAATAATTTAATGGTAATAATTTAGTTTAAAAACAGTTAAAATTGGTTATGACAGTGTAATTATAATTCATATAAGATTTAAAATATCTTAGTTTAAAATGTATAGTTCAGTGATGTGTACATGATAAAGGTGTTCTGTGCCTTTAAATTTTTTGTTGTGATGTCACTGTGCCTGTGACCGGGTGTAGTAGTTTAGTTTGAGGTCAGATAATGTGGAAGCAACACAGTCTTTTGACCGTGCATCAGGCATAATTTACTTTCAAGTTTTTTACAAGTAAACATTGTGAAAGAAAAGAAAAGTTGTCTCCTCGTCTCATTGCACGCGTGGCAAAGGAGTGTTGATGGACTGACTTCAACGATTGGTGAGAACAGAGTGCCATTACATTTAGTCAAAAGACTTAGCTAGTGATAGCTGCAGCATGCTAGGAGAGTGAAGCTTGCTGCTCAGAAGAAAGGAATGAGAGCTCAACCGAAGACGCTGATGCATAAAGGAGGCATCTTCTGAAAGACAAGGTATTGCAAAATCCTTACCTTTATCCACATGAATGAGGAGGAGAAGAAGAAAAACAGTTCCTTGAGGATAATTTTGAAGCTTTAGCCGAAATTCATAGAGGATTGCAAAGTGACATGCTAGCTGCAGATTTTTTCCACGGAAGCTCATATGCTGTGCCTCGAGACAATTGATGTGGAGTTCGACATAATATGAGAAGTTGTTTTGCACTCGTTTATGAAAAAGTGACTTTGAAGTAAAGTGCTTTTAAGTTTTTGTAAGCAACTGAAGACAACTCTGCTAATAAGATGGCTAACGTAAAGGAGCAAGGAGGACTAGAGGATACACTGGAGCCAAGAAGGTCACGTAAGCTGACAGAGAAAGCACAAGAGGAAAAACTGCAAAGGTGCATAACAATGAGGAAACGCAAATTGGGAACTCTGACAAATAAAATGAAAGATGTGGAGACAATGATGAGTGAAGCTCAAAATTTAAGACATGTGGAAGAGGTGATGGAAAATGATTTTGCACCTTCATTAATTGAGTTTACATGCCTCAACAACGAAGTTGCCAGTCTTTTGTCTGAAGATGAAAAAATATCTGATCAGGAGAAATGGTTTGAACCCAAAATGGCATCCATTAAAAAATTCATGAAAGAAACTAAAACATGGATTGCAGAAGTTCATGAATCTGCACTGCAAAAAGAAAAGGATGACGAGGTTGACCTGCAAGATACTGTTAAAATAAGCGACAGTGTTTCACAGATTGGCGTCAATGTTGCTCGGCACATCCGCACGAATGGATCTCAAGTTAGTTCCTCATCAACCATATCACGAGTTTCGTCAACACGAGTTAAACAAGAAGCTGAACATGCGGCCCTGCTTGAACGTGCGGCTTCACAAAAGAAAAGACAGCAGCTTGAAATTGAAATGGCAAGACTCAAGGTTGCAAAGGAAGAACTTGAACTAGAGACTGCATTAGCGGAAAGCAGTGCAAAACTAAAAGTGCTGAAAGAATATGAAAAATCTGAAGATGGTTCGACTAGCCACACATCAGCCAAAAAGCTGCGAGTTGAGAACCGGAAGCAAGAAGGAACCATCTTTTCACTTCTTCAAGCAGACAATGCAAACTTTCACACACCACCACAAATGCTGCAATCCGTAGTTCATCATGACTTGAATTATAACACACAAACCAACAGAGGTGACGAAATACTGAAAGTCATGCAAAATCAAAATGTAATTACTGAGCTCCTTGTGAAACAACAGAAGCAATCGCAGCTACCGATGAAGGATATTCCTGTCTTCAAGGGCGATGCACTGCAATACAAGTCATTCATCAGAGTGTTTGAGCATTCAATAGAACAAAAGACGGACAATGATCAAGACAAATTGTACTTTTTGGAACAGTTTACAGCCGGTGAACCCCAAGAGTTAGTTCGCAGCTGTGCTCACATGCCGCCCAGCAAAGGTTACTATGAGGCAAAGCGACTGCTTCACAAGCACTATGGGGATGAGCTACAGATTGCCAGCGCGTACATTGAAAAGGCACTAAAGTGGCCGCAGATCAAGTCCGATGATGGGAAAGCATTGAATGCTTATGCAATGTTCTTGGTTGGATGTCGCAACACTATGGAAGACATAGACTTCCTAGAAGAGATGGATAACCCTACCAACCTACGGACGGTGGTGTCTAAACTACCCTACAAAATGAAAGAACGTTGGCGTGCTGAAGCATATGATATCAAAGAGCGAAGAGGCAGAAGAGCAAAATTTGGCGATTTAGTGAGCTACATAGACCGTCAAGCTAAAATAGCCATAGACCCTCTCTTTGGTAATATACCAGACAGCCGCCCAAGCACAACTGTGAAAACTGAATACAAAGAAAGGCTTCCTGCAAAAAGAGAGGTCCGTGGAAGCAGCTTCGCAACCAATGTTTCAACTGAAAAACAACAGCCTTCGGGAACTTGTGTGAAATCAGCAAACTCAAGTAAAACTGGGACTGCCTTTGAGAAGCCATGTTTGTACTGCCAGCAGTCTCACACCCTAGCTTCATGCAACAAAATCAAAATGCAACCACACAAGGATCGCATGGAGTTCTTGAAGTTGAAAGGCTTATGTTTTGGATGTTTAACCTACGGCCATCTCAGCAAGTTCTGCAAAAGAAGAATTGAGTGCAAAGATTGTGCGTTAAGGCATCCAGACATTCTACATATAGCAAAAAAGGAAAGTTCTGTCTCTCCTGAGAAGAATGATGGTGCTCACGGAAACCATGAAGGTTCTGTCTCATCTGAGAAGGATTATGGAGGTCACGGAGATGAAGTGTCATGTGCTCAAGTTTCTGTCAAGCAAGAATCCTGTAGCCTTACGGGGGCCGGAGAACCTGAATGTGTGTTGTCAATTGTACCGGTGAAGATTAAGTCAAAAAGGAGCGACAAGTTTGTGGAAACGTTCGCCTTTATGGACCCGGGAAGTACAGCAACATTCTGTACGGGAGACCTGCAAAAGAAATTGAACATTAAAGGGAAACCAACAAAAATACTTCTCAGCACAATGGGTCAAAACAAACCTGGAGAACAGAAAGTCATGAACAGTTATGTGATAGCGGACCTGGAAGTGTGTGGACTGGAAGACACAGAGTATATCGACTTGCCCAAGGTGTACACACACAGCAACATACCTGTTCATACCGGCAACATACCTAAACAATCAGATATTGACGTGTGGCCTTACCTCAAAGAGGTACACTTGCCGGAATTGAAAGCAGATGTAGGCCTACTCATTGGAGCAAACTGTCCAAAGGCTATGGAGCCGTGGCACATCATCAACAGTAGAGACGGAGGCCCTTATGCGGTGAAAACTGCCATTGGCTGGATCGTCAATGGGCCGATGAGAAAGGAATTGGATGACACAGACGACAAGCCACCTCAGTGTTCAGTGAACAGGATCTCTGTGATGGAAATTGAGAAGCTGCTAGTTCAACAATACAACACTGACTTCCCAGAGAGCAACTACAATGAAAAGGAAGAGTTGTCACAAGAAGACAAACTATTTATGCAGTCTGTGCAGAAAACAACCACTCTGGTGAACGGACATTACAGCATTGGATTACCATTCAGAAACGGGAAGCTCCAAATGCCTAATAACCGTTGTGTAGCAGAACAGCGCATAGTTAGTTTGCTCAGAAAATTCAAGAAGAATCCTGTGTTCTTTGAAGAGTACAAAGATTTCATGGATACCATCATTGCCAAAGGCTATGCTGTCCCAGTTCCAGCACATCAGCTTAACCGTGACGACAAGAAGGTGTTCTACATACCACACCATGGGGTGTATCACCCCAAGAAAAGAAAGTTACGAGTGGTCTTCGACTGCACAGCCTCGTTTCAGGGCCGATCACTGAATGGAGAGTTACTTCAGGGGCCCGACTTGACCAACACGCTGGTTGGTGTCCTCTTAAGATTTCGGGAGGAGCCAATAGCCATGATGGCAGACATCGAGTCGATGTTTTATCAAGTCAACGTTCCAGAAGAGGACATGGATCTCCTCCGCTTTCTTTGGTGGCCTGATGGCAAATTGGATGAGCCCTTGGAAGAATTTAGGATGACAGTGCACCTCTTCGGTGCCACCTCGTCACCAAGTGTCGCTTCATATGCCCTGAGAAGAACCGCAGAGGACCACAAAGCCACTGCATCCCCAGAAGCTGTGCAAACAGTCTTACATAGCTTTTACGTAGATGACTGCTTGACAAGCTTAGCTACAGAAAACGACGCAGTGACCTTGGCTAGTGACCTTCGCACTTTGTGTGCTAGTGGAGGCTTCACTTTAACAAAATGGATGAGTCACAGCAGGAAGGTGTTAATGTCCATCCCAGAAGTACACCGAGCCAGTGAAGCAAAAGACCTGGATTTAAGCCATGATGTTTTACCAGTTGAGAGGGCTCTTGGCATACAGTGGGATACAGAAACAGACACTTTCACCTACAGCATGAAGCTACAAGACAGACCGATGACAAGAAGGGGCATTTTATCCATTGTCAACTCAATCTACGACCCCCTTGGTTTTCTGGCCCCGGTCGTCTTGCCTGCTAAACTCCTGCTGAAAGAGCTTTGTAAAGAGCAACATGGCTGGGATGACAACATTGATGAAAAACATGCTGAAGTTTGGAAAAGATGGAAAGAAGATGTTACGCACCTTTCCAACTTCCATGTAAACAGATGTTTGAAACCTTCAGACTTCGGAGGCACTGCCACAGCCCGTCTACATCATTTCTCAGATGCCTCAGAGTATGCATATGGCACTGTGTCTTATCTACTGCTAGAAAATAAGCAAGGCAAGAAACATTGTTCTTTCCTGATGGGGAAAGCAAGGGTGACTCCACTCAAGCAGGTCACAATTCCCCGACTTGAATTGACGGCAGCAGTCACTGCAGTGAAGATGGACAAGATGTTACGTCAAGAACTCAAAGTTCCACTGCAACAATCTGTCTTCTGGACCGACAGCACAACCGTGCTCAGGTACATTGACAATGACACTGCTCGATTCAAAACTTTTGTTGCGAATAGAGTCACATTGATTCGAGAAGCCACCAAGCCTTCTCAATGGAGTTACATTGGAACAGCAGAAAATCCTGCAGATCAAGCTAGCAGGGGCCTGAAGGCCAAGAGTTTGATACAGGGAGGAACATGGATTAATGGGCCAGACTTCTTGATGAACAATGAATGTGATTGGCCAAAACAACCTATGGAAAGGAAAGAAAACCTTCAAGACGATCCGGAGGTCAAAAACACAGTTACAGTCAACATTGTCAAAGTCGAAGATAACATCGAACCAATGAACAAGTTGTTCAATTATTATTCGGACTGGCATAAACTAAAAAGGTCAGTTGCTTGGATTTTAAAGGCAAAGAAAGCTTTGTGGCAGCTGAAGGACAAAAGAAAAGAGTTCTCAAGAACTATCAGTCAAACTGAAAAGGACCCAGAAAGACAAAAGTTGAAACTAGAACAGCACATGGAAAAATACAAAATGACAACAGAACGGAAATCACTTACCTTGGATGATCTGGACACTGCAGAGTCAGAAATAATTCAGTTCAGCCAAAGACAACAGTTTGGAGAAGAAATCAAAGCTCTGGAAAAGGGCAAACAAATCAGTGGCAACAGTCGGCTGTTCAAACTAGATCCGATTCTCCAAGATGGCACCTTGAGAGTTGGCGGAAGACTCAACTTGTCGGCCATGCCAGAAAGCATCAAACATCCAGTGATACTCTTTAAAGGCAGTAGAGTCGCCACACTAATCTTGAGAGACATACACCAAAGAACAGGACACTCCGGACGGAGTTATGTCTTGGCACATCTAAGAAGCAAGTATTGGATTCCACAAGCCAATTCTGCCATCCGAAAGTTAATCAACAAGTGCACAGTATGCCGCAGGGCAAGTGGAAGGGTCGGTGAGCAAAAGATGGCAAACCTACCTGAAGATCGCCTCACACCCGACAAACCTCCTTTTACAAACACTGGTGTTGATTACTTTGGGCCATTTGATGTTAAGCGGGGCCGGAGTACAGTCAAGAGATATGGAGTGTTGTTCACTTGCCTCATCCTTAGAGCCGTGCACATTGAAGTTGCAGACAGCCTCGACACAGACTCCTGCATCAATGCAATTCGACGTTTTGTGTGCAGAAGAGGTCAAGTCACTATCATGCGTTCTGACAATGGCACTAACTTTGTGGGCGCTGAAAGGGAGATGAGAGAAGCCATAAAATGCCTGGATAATGACAAGATAGAAAGAGCTTTGCAACCAAAAGGGATAAAATGGATATTTAACAGTCCAGCTGCTTCCCATCAGGGTGGGATTTGGGAAAGACAGATTCGTACAGTTCGAAGAATCCTCAATTCCCTGTTGAAAGAGCAAGCTGTGAATGACGATTGTCTTCAGACAATAATGTGTGAGGTTGAGAGCATCATTAACGGCAGGCCGCTCACAAGTGTCTCGGATGACATAAATGACATTGAGCCTCTAACACCCAATCATTTATTGTTGTTGAAGTCTCAACCCAGTATGCCTCCAGGCATCTTCAGCAAAGACGACACATACACAAGAAAACGATGGAAGCAGGTCCAATATCTTGCAGATTTATTCTGGACAAGGTGGACGCGTGAGTATCTTCCATTCCTTCAAGAACGCCAGAAATGGACAAGACCAAGGAGGAACTTTGTAGTTGGAGATGTTGTCTTACTGGTGGACAGTTCTTCCCCCCGCAATTCCTGGCTCATGGGAAGAGTAGTTGAGACGTTGCCAGACTCCAGCGGAATGGTGCGAAGAGTGAGGATAAAAACCAAGACCAGCATCTTAGAAAGGCCTGTTAACAAACTATGCTTGTTGGAAGAAACAGAGGAGAAGATTTGAGAAAAGGAAGAAGCAAAGAACACCAGCTTCATTTGGACAGTTCATGGACATTTTAAGTCTAGTATTTTGAGTCTTAATGTTTAAGTTTGTAATTGCTTAGTCCTCATGTCTAACCAATTAGGGGCCGGGTAATGTAAGGGCCAATAAGTTAATAATTTAATGGTAATAATTTAGTTTAAAAACAGTTAAAATTGGTTATGACAGTGTAATTATAATTCATATAAGATTTAAAATATCTTAGTTTAAAATGTATAGTTCAGTGATGTGTACATGATAAAGGTGTTCTGTGCCTTTAAATTTTTTGTTGTGATGTCACTGTGCCTGTGACCGGGTGTAGTAGTTTAGTTTGAGGTCAGATAATGTGGAAGCAACACAGTCTTTTGACCGTGCATCAGGCATAATTTACTTTCAAGTTTTTTACAAGTAAACATTGTGAAAGAAAAGAAAAGTTGTCTCCTCGTCTCATTGCACGCGTGGCAAAGGAGTGTTGATGGACTGACTTCAACGATTGGTGAGAACAGAGTGCCATTACATTTAGTATTTTGCATAAATTTAAACGTTTGTTTGATTCATTGTATGTCAAATGTTTGTGGACAGCTTGAAATGCAGAAAACTTCATTTCTATTTGTAACATTTGTTGATGAAGATGAATATTTTCATAGTTTTCTGGTAACTGTGCATCTTTAGAGAGGGTTATTAAGATTATTAAGAGGAGATTCAGGTATGTGGAAAATGGAGCTGGACAGTTTTTTGACCTCTAACCTTTTAAATATCGAGTTTTACTGTTTGTGTCTCTAAAAAGTTTGGGGGGAAACATTGCTCTGAATCTTTTGGTTTGTTTTTTCTAAAAATGTTCTGTGGATTCAGAAGAGGAATCGTTAAAGCATCAAACTAAGGCTTCATTCTTCAAAAACCTACAATCTGTAATAATGAAACTGAACCAACAACAGAATACAACCAGGGGTTAATTTGAGCCGGATCCTACCGGAACAAGATCCGGTGTCGTGCCAAGATAGTTACCCCCGATAGAATTTGTATCCCCTGGCCGCGGGAGCGCGCATACACTCTTCGCTTCGGTTTATCAACAATGTTTTTATTCTGCTGTATGCTACTACGTGTTAACTTAAATTTATACTATTCAGTGTTCTACATTCACAATGGTGTATCTTTTTCCTCCTATAATCTGACAGTGGTATTTAACCACGTAGGCTAGACGATTACTTAAACTGTGAAGTCAAGATCACATTGACTCGAAATGTAGGCTACATTAAACCACAACGGTAATAAAAGGCTGGTCTTTTGTCTTTTATTTTGTGAATATTTCAGGTCATGACTAGTGAATATGGAGAAGATAGCTCAACTTACAGGGGGGATACTTATTATTTCAGACGTCATTTCCAGCCTGAAATAATAAGTACCCCCCCTGTAACTTGAGCTGGGATAGAGTAATCTTCTCCATACTCACCAGTGTTACTAGACATGACCTGAAATACTCACAAAATGAAACACAAGATAATAGTGCCTCATCTTCCTAGTGTGGAGGGGGGATACCTATTATATCAGGCTGGAAATCCAGCCTGATATAATAAGTATCCCCCCTGTAACTTGAGCTGGGATAGAGTTATCTTCTCCATATTCACCAGTGTTACTAGACATGACCTGAAATACTCACAAAATAAAACACAAGATGACAGTGCCTCATCTTCCTAGTGTGGAGGGGGGGTACTTATTATTTCAGGCTGGAAATGACGTCTGAAATAATAAGTATCCCCCCTGTAAGTTGAGCTATCTTCTCCATATTCACTAGTCATGACCTGAAATATTCACAAAATAAAAGACAAAAGACCAGCCTTTTATTACCGTTGTGGTTTAATGTAGCCTACATTTCGAGTCAATGTGATCTTGACTTCACAGTTTAAGTAATCGTCTAGCCTACGTGGTTAAATACCACTGTCAGATTATAGGAGGAAAAAGATACACCATTGTGAATGTAGAACACTGAATAGTATAAATTTAAGTTAACACGTAGTAGCATACAGCAGAATAAAAACATTGTTGATAAACCGAAGCGAAGAGTGTATGCGCGCTCCCGCGGCCAGGGGATACAAATTCTATCGGGGGTAACTATCTTGGCACGACACCGGCACCTCTCAATTTTGGCCTCCCTGTGTTCCGGTACTTATTTGGGCAGATCCGGTACCTCTCATTTAAATAAAAAAAAAACAAACACATATAAAAATGTTTAAAATAAAATAATAATATGCATATATTAATTTACAGAACAAATCCCAAGAATTTCATGTTGTTTATTAAGATTTAACGTCATTTGAAAGAGTTGGAGATCTGTTGACGCACTGAAAAGCTGGGCCAACAAATTCAACGCCCCTGACACAAAAATAAATAAATAAATACATTGAAATTAGCTGCATCTGAGGAGCAGAGAGGAACAGCGTGCATTAAGAGGTTAAATTTATTTTTCTTTTTTCAAAAAGAAGGAAGAGTTGCATGACACTTCAAAACGAGTCAGAAAAGCCTCCACAAGCGGCGACGAGGGCAGCTGCAGCGGTCATGTTGATGGTCAAAACCGGCTGCAGCAGGAGGCTGGCGCCGCAACAGCTAGCCGGGTGCACCGACGGCTAGCCGGGTTCACCAACAGCTAGCCAAGCCGGGGCAAGAGGCTGGCACCATGGCAACAGCTAGCCGGGTTCACCAACGGCTAGCCAAGCCGGGGCAGGAGGCTGGCACCATGGCAACAGCTAGCCGGGTTCACCAACGGCTAGCCAAGCCGGGACAGGAGGCTGGCACCGTGGCAACAGCTAGCCCGGTTCAACCACAGCTAGCCAAGCCGGGACAGGGGGCTGGCACCGGGGCAGCAGCTGGTCAGGTTCACCGCCAGCCGGAGCAGGAGCCAGCTACAGTGCTAGCAGTCAGCCAGGTGGACCACCAACAGCCGGAGCAAGAGGCGGGTACCCTGGCATCAGCTAGCCCGGAACAACAGCCGGAGCAAGAGGCGGGTACCCTGGCATCAACTAGCCCGGAACAACAGCCGGAGCAAGAGGCGGGTACCCTGGCATCAACTAGCCCGGAACAACAACCGGAGCAAGAGGCGGGAACCGCGACATCAGCTGGCTTACAGCAGAAGATTCAGCAGGAGAGGAGTGTGGGACGTCCAGCGTCATGCTCGTGATGTGGGGTGTTTTGGACAACTAAATATTGTGAGTACACTGTCTATTAATAGGCCGCCGTGCCAATCTTTGAATAATAATAATGGAAGATATTATTATGTGTGATTTAGTAAAAGCTTTGTTTTACACATTAGACCTGTTGACTGTATACTGTAAGTCCCATCTGTGGTGATGTGGGCATTGGCCTGTGCTGGTCAGAGTATAGCCTAAAATAATTGTAAATGATCGTCATAACATTTATACCATGGATATTATTTGAAATTGAAGCTTGTAAGTCCCACAGCGTGGTGAGTGGGCATTTTCATGTTTTCAGCACGTTGTCTGTTTACGTTCCGGGACCTGAGCCCGTCTCGTCATCCCTGAGCTGTCATGTGTACTTTGCGTTCCGGCACCTTATGATTTACAAATTAAGGCAAGGCAGTTTTATTTATATAGCGCATTTCATACACAATGGCAACTCAATGTGCTTTACATAAAACACAATTACCCCCCCCCCTTCCCCCCATAATAAAAACAAAGTACAGAAAAATAGAAAGACATAAATAAAATGATTGCAGCATAAAATAATGATTAGCTTTAAAATCATTAAAAGGACATAGAGTGCAAATGAAAGATTAAAATGTAAAGTGCTTTAAAAGAGCTCAATCATAAGCTCAGGAGGAGAGAAATGTTTTTAACCTGGATTTAAAAGTGTGCACTGTTGGGGCTGATTTCAGTTCTTTATTAAGCACTGAATATAACAGAAGAAACAGCTTTAAAAGTAGTGACAAAGCTGAGGTTACCGTTTCTTCTTTCACCTGTTAGGTTATGTTTCATACTTTCATCATGTATGACGTACTCTGAAAACATCTAAAATCAATGATCACTTTGTCTCATACGTCCAAACATTTGTTATCACTGTCACAAACTGGCTCAATATATGTGACAAAGAGGGGAGACAAGTCAGGATTTAAGTGCCAAATGAAAATGTTTTACTGTAACTTAAACAACACAACTATCTACAGCAGCATCAGTAGTGAATGTAGTGTTTGGATGACTGAGACATTTGTGTGCTGCTGTTGAATGCAAAAGAAAACGAACCCAGAACCTGTAGCGAGAGAGAGAAAGAATCAGACCTATCCAGGTGTCAGCACTTTGCCTTAACGAGCCTCCTGACTACCAGCTCCTGCAGGAAGTGATCAGCTGCATCATGGTGAGCAGAAAGGGAGTGGTATCATCACACATCCATAAAGCTGAGCAGAGAAGCTGAAGAGGCTTGTTGATCATGTTAACGACACGTTGAGATGATACTGGAAGGTTAGGGTAATGTTAAACACATCGACGCAATTTTAATGTCTTTAAAGTTCTCTCATGTGTTTTCTGTTTTTGGGTTTGAAGCCATAAAACCTTTTTTAAAATGAGCAACTTGATGATGTGACGACCCTGGGGTTACCCTCTGTTTTGGTGCGTTTCTTTTTTGTTAGTTTGTGGAGCCCCCTGGTGGTCAAGTGGTTAAAGCGCATGCCACATAATCACAGCGTCCCTGGTTCGAATCCGGCTGAGGACCTATGCTGCATTTCTGCTGGTTACTATCTAAAAAAGGCAAGAAGCCCTAATCTTTAAAAAAAAAAAAAAAAAAAATGTTAGTTTGTGTTTTGGCCAAATAAATAAAACCTCAACGTGATGTTTTTGTTGCATGAAGGAGCCAACTTGTGACAGTTTGTATTGTGACTCTCCAGAAAGAGCCCATTGTAAGAAAATAGTACAGTAGTAAAGACAGGTTTTGATTTATTTTCACTAAGAAAACTAGAAGACAACTTTCCTGTGATTTCACTTCTCAAAGTTAAAAAGAAGAATCATAAAAAAAAAAATCAATGAAACTTGTATTAAAGCAGCTTTAAGGAGACAGATTGTCATTTATTTTCAGAGAGAACTTCAGAGTAGTGTGGGTGAACTCCTCTGTGATCCAGTTCCTCTTTTCATGCTTTTAAAGACCTGCAGGGCTTTTTCTTAAACGTGGAGTATGACCTGGACAGAGTTGTGTTAGAAATCGATGACATGGAGGAGGAAGAGGAGGGTTGAGGCAGGGCTGCTTCACCTGTACCTGCCCAAATGACCAGGAACACCTCCTAAAGCAGCAAGAAGAAGATGCTTCAAAGGCATTTTAATGGCCGGAGTCAAATTTGAGCAGAACTTGTGACAACCTGGATAAAACCCCTGAAGCTGCATGCTACTCACGGGGGGGGGGGGGGGGACCTATTTCCAGGAATCAGAAGGAGAGAGAGTTAAGGCCCATTTATGCTCAACGTTAAATACAGATCTTGATACAGACGGAGCCTTCTGTCCGTGCTCTGCGTTCATTTCGTCTGTATTTCTGCACGTTTCCATAAAGCTTACGGATACGGACCACTTTTTGAGGAAAGGTTGAGCGAGTTGGTTAGAAACTTCAAACATATCGTTTTTGTCTTTATGCAACAAGAGGAACATTATCTATATCTCCTCCACAGTCGCCATGTTTGTTTGTTGTTGTCATAAACTTTTGTAAAAACTCTGTGCTGCCCCCTGGTGGATGTATTGGTTAACATCCATGCCAACGTAAAGGACGCGTGGAAGTATGTGAGCAGTGACGTAACGAAACGTACGTTGAGCATAAATGAACCTTTAGGCAGTTTTATATTCTTGTTCGCCACAATTAGCAGCCGACACCGATACTCACCTCATCACGCCATAAATCTGCTTCTCAACTGGATATATACACACCACTGAACAAAACGAGAACCGCGGTCAGCTGATCCGGCTTCATTTCATTCATCCTTCAGACCAAAAGCATAAAACACAAAAAAACCTCCTCGAACCGCAGCTCACACACTGATGACTTGAGAGTAGGCAGTTTTTGTTTTTCTTATTGAAAGATTTTTGACGGACAAAAGAACTGAAGTGAAAAGTGAACTGCTTTATTTTTTGTTTTGTTTTATATTTTATAGAAAGAAAGGATTTTTGTTGTGTTTGTTTTTTTCCTGTTTTCAATACAAACTTTTGTGTCTCTATATGTCTATGTGGTTTATTTCATTTCAAAGGGTTGTAGCTATAAAAAAAACCAAAAGGTTGGTCCTTGTAGTAGTAGTGTAGACCATTTTTTGAGGTTCCTAGTCTTGTCTCGGTCTCAGACTGGGGGGCTCAGGTTTTTTTTAAGGAGACCGGTCAAGACCACCGCTGATAGGCTTTTTCTCCATGCCTTACTGATAAGAGTGAAAAAGGACCCTCGCAAAAACAGCTAATAACTTCAAATCATTGGTAGTGTAAAGATTTCCTCTCTGGTCTCTGTAATGTCTTGGTCTCGGTTGGTGCGGTCTTGACTACAACACTAGGTCCTTGTGTGAGGTTTGTAATAAAGAGATCTTAAATACCAGAAGAGAGAGCTGGCTGGCACCTCAGTCAAACTAAAGAAAGAGGAAAAAAACAAACTCCCTGCTAATTCGTCACCATCTCAGCCAGTCGGACTTCAGGATTCACTCAGACTTGAACAATGTGGTTGAGCTCCAACATGAATGAACTGCAGCAGGACAAACATCTTCATCCTTCAGGTGATGAATGTGGAGGTGATGTTATGATAATTAAACTTTCAGACGCTCCTCTTTAAATGCTACGTGATCTGACACGATGTGATGAAGCGGCAGCCGAACTGTCCACAGCTCAGCGTGGAGGAATCACATCGACTCTCCTCATTAGACTAATTGAGCGGCAGAGTGCCATCAAGCTGAAAGCGCTTCAGATCAGGAAACAGGTTAACGGCGTAGTGAGCGTCTACACCCACCCACCAACACATCAATAACACACACACTGAAGCTGCTCTGTGTGTGTGTGTGTGTGTGTGTGTGTGTGTGTGTGGATCTGATTCAACCTGCTGGATGGTTTACACTCTGCTGCTTTTGTCAATGAGTCAGACTTTGGTGAATCGGTGTATTTTGCCATTAAGGACGTCAGAATTCAGTCACTCGCACCAGTATGTCTCCAAATATAGTTTTATACTCACAAACACTAATATAAATCTTCATGTTAAAGTGACAGTAACATTTATTTTAGCCAATACAGATACTGCCTTTATGATACAACGTTTTACATCTCCATCTCTATATTAATATTCTGAGTCTCTATATTAATATTCTGAGTCTCTATATTAATACTCTGAGTCTCTATATTAATATTCTGAGTCTCTATATTATTATTCTGAGTCTCTATATTAATATTCTGAGTGTCTATATTAATATTCTGAGTCTCTATATTAATATTCTGAGTCTCTATATTAATATTCTGAGTCTCTACTGGAATAAAAACTCCTTATTTATCTTCTACTGGTCCTTTATGCAGCCGCTCAGTTCAGCCTCTGTCTATTAACAGGCCGTTTTAGCTCCTGTCTCTTTAACCCTTAGATGCATAAGTGGGGTCAAAAATGACCCAGAGGGTTGTTATTCTTCAAAATCTCTGAAATTAAAAGTTTTTACACTTCCATATTCCAGGTATTCCTCATAAAACATGTTTGTGACTTGAGGCTTGATTTGAATTTTTTAAAATGTTTTTATACATTTAAAGAAATTGCAGTTTTGTGTCACTGCACCCGTTTTCCATAAGCAGGGTCAAAAATGACCCCAAGCATTTCCTATAGAAACATTACACTAGCTTACTAAGCTTAGTAAGCTAGCTAACATTACACTAGCTTAGTAAACCAGCTGATATTACTGCATTTGTTGTGTAGAGACTCACTGTATTCATAATTCCTTGTAATAAAAGCTAACCTGTTAGGTAACCTATTATATGATTATTGAATATTGATTGGTGTGGGTGTGTGCGTGCGTGCGTGTGTACACACATGCATGTCTGTGCCTTTACTTACAAATGCACAGACATTTACTTAGATAGCTACATATTGATTTATAGTTTTAGTTTTGTTGGACATGCAGTACCCCAGTGTGCAATGATAACAGCCAAAAGCAAATAGTTTGTGACAACTGCACACAGTGAATAGAGAAAAGACGTTTGTGTGGGCACATGTGAGTGGACAGTGTTCTGGTCTTATGTATGTTCATTCTCTTTTTTGTCCTCCAAAAATTATTGTTAGTGTGTCCATCTGTGTCCAAAGATTTTTGATGTTATTTCTTGGGAAAAAAAAAAAAAGTTATATGACAAAATATAAATCAGTAAACAGTAAATCACTGACTTTTTAATTTATTATTTATTTAATTTTCATTTTTATATATATTGTACTTTTATTCATTTTTTTTAAAACATTTATTTTATTATTTATGAAGCAAGCAGCTTTTCTACACATGTTCATCTGAAGTTTTGTAACTTTGACCGTGTTTGATATCCAACATCAGAACAGGATATAAATAATAATAATAAAAAGCAGGCAGTTTTAGCTCCTGTCCCATAAGCTACTACAATAAAGGATTTCTGAGCATTTATACCTTGGACCACCGCTGAGGTCACACAGACCACAGCTGCCTTGTTAGTTTAACCATACCAATACAGGAAATCAAGCCAAAGTCAAATAAAAAATCACAAAATCAGACTACCAATAATAATAAAAACAAGCTCACTGCATTTAAAAGAGAGCTTTTTGACAGCAGCATGTTGGGAAATCAGACCAAACCAACCCTCGTGACCTAAACATCGTACATCAAACAACTCAGAGGCAAATAATTCACCATAAATCGGACGGAAACTGTCCAGCTTTATTTTTTGAGTTCCTCAGAAGGTTTTCAGATGTGTGGGATATCTCCTGCTGTGAAAGTGTTTTAACTGACACACATCAGTGTTAAGTAGCTCTAATAAAGTCTCCTCTGACTGACTGGATTTACAGTCCGGTGAAACTTCCTCGTCGTCTTGTTCACAACAACTAAATCACATTTGGTGAGCTTGTATTGCCTCCAGTCTGTGGCAGTTACACTTCCATCCCATTTACTTCAAAAACATCAATACAGCATTGCCCCCTCCCCATCAACTCCCCCCCCTAAACCCCCCACATCAGTGTCCCTGACAGCCTAAACAAGGCCTGGTATGGAACACATTTATAGATTTGAACACACTTCATCGCTTATTCATACACTGATTGAACTGAGCAAACATGACAGGGAGCGAGGTGAAGATAGAGCCGATATCTCAGGAAATAAATGTCGTTGCCTCTTTCAGTCGTCAGCCTTCACCGCTGCCCTCCTCCTCCTCCCCCTCTTCTTCCTCCTCCTCCTCCTCCCGCCGTGTCTTCTGCTGGTGTCGTCTCAGATTAATGGCCTGTGGAGCGCTGCAGAGGAGGGATGTTTTTACACCACGTTTCACAGAGTTAATCTGGGTGGCGGCGGCGGCGTGTTGTCAGCAGAGCAGATGTGGGACGATTTCCCCCGAGGCGGTCCTGTTTCTCTTCTATTCTTTATTTTTCTTCTCTCCTCCACACTCTCTCTCTCTTTCGCTTTCAGTTTTTCAGAGAGGAAGAAGAGGGAGGGGAGGATTCTTGGTAATAACTGTGCTAAAATTGTGCTGTTTTTCTATTGATTTTTATGGAACTAAAACCTCAGATAAAAGCAAACAAACAAATAAAAAAGCTAACAATAGATTTTTCTTTTTTCTGCAGGAGAAGCTGACTTCTCATCAATAAACTCCAGAGTCCCGAGAGACTCCTGCGAGACAATTACAAGACAATTAGAAGACAATTAGACTCTGTCATTAAGATCAACATGGGACATAAAGAAACAGCCTCAGCAGGGTAGACAGGAGGAATGTGTGTGTGTGTGTGTGTGTGAGTGTGTGAGTCAGGAAAGCCATGCAAGCATCCCAATGGAGGTTGTAATGTTTATCGTCTACACCAAAAATAAGCCTCATTAATGGATTAACTTTTACTTTGTTTTAAGTTTGCTGTGAATGATAGTGTGTGTGTGTGTGTGTGTGCGTGTGATGTTTTATCCACAGAAAAAGTCCCTTAAAAACCTTTACGTGAAATCTTCAGCTTCCTCTTATCATATGATACAAGGACGTGACCTTTGACCTCAGTATGGCCACACTTCACATTAGCAGCTAAGAGGCTATTCATGTCACATTGGCTAAGTGAGTAGTGAATTAAAGGTTTTTACTGCCCCCCCTTTACATTACTATATTATCATTGTTACGAACCGGCTCAAAGTCCATAACAGAAATGGGAAGTTAAATAACAATGTTAATCAGTTCTATCAGTCATGAATGCAGTGTGTGGATGAGGGACATGTGTGGTGCGATATGTGCCAACAAAACCGAAACCCTAAAGTCTAACCCATCTGGTTGGTGGAGGCCTGGAAGGAAGAGAAGAGAGCACGTAATTACAAAGCAGCTAGCTAAATCAGAAACATTATAATAAGAGGAGACATATCACTGAAAAAATCTCCCATTGAAATGCATAGGGAAACTTCGTAACGCCAAGATGGCCGGTGTTTGCACATGTCCCGCCTCTTCTGGTGCCGTTGCTCCAATCATTTTGCTGGTCCTACGCGGTCACGTTTTTTGCGACACTTGGAAGTCATTTTCAACAGCGACATTTTAAAACACATGATCAGCAGTTTATACTACTTTGTGTACATATATTTTGTAATGCTTTATCCAAAATGGTGGCATGATCTGGGAAAGTTGACTGTGAGCAAACTCCTGTCTCTGCTGTGAGTGTGCAATGACGTCTTGCTGTCAGTGCCTGCCGTAAATGAAGACTGTCGTGAAGTATTGCGCATGTGCAGTCCAAGATGCCTGTAAGGAAAAAGGCTTTTAAAACGTTAATTTGATACCAAACCATCAAACCCTTTCAGCGATTATAGTTTGATTTTCATCGTGATTTCAAAACATGTGTCCCTTAGACCTCGGAAAATGGAGATACAGCTCTCTCCCTATTCATTTAGATAGCCGGTTGGTCTTCCTATGACCAAATGGCTGCCCGGAGACGTGGCCAATTTTGCCACCGAGTGAGACGACTTGCCTTAGAAGGACTTTGGCTAAATATGCTGAGGCCTAAACTACACAGGTGTAGGTAGTTTCCCTGACGTCCTCTAGTCCCACCCACTGGCTCCTGAGCCAAGAAGCCCAAGGAAAAAGGGCAAGAGGGACGTCACATCATTATATCAGTGGTATAAAATGATCTTTAAATGAAAATAATATCGTTTATCGCGATTATTTTTGAGACAATATATCGTCCACGGGCCACGTTTGACACCCCTGGTTTAGAGGAACGAACGGGTATCTAAACACAGACTTTCAGAGAGCTCAGAGGAGTTTCCCTCCTTCAGCAGATGGATGTTAAAATCAACTCAAACATCCAACCGAAGGAACAAAAAGAAGCATTTAGATTGAGAGAGGACTTTAAAGATTATTCTGTTTGACACGAGGGGAGCTGCATGAAGTCTGAAATGAGTGAAACCAATGAGAGAACTTCTTCTTTTAGTTTGGTTTGTACCTGTCTTTTTAAAAATTACTCATAAAAATACAAACAAACAAAAGAAAAATGAGCGAGTCCAGTTCATTTCTAACCTTCTACCAACATATCAGTCATAAAAACTATAACCATCCTTTTATTTTAACTGAACTTTCATCTCACAGCTCAGGTTACATGCTGTTAACACTGGAAAGCAGCTCTGACAGAAGAAGAAGAAGAAAACCATCATTAGCTGGAGTCAGAAAAGAGTAAAAAATATAATAAATAAATATATAAATAAATGCTCTTTGGTTTCTTTCTTCCCCTCCAGTTAGTATTCAGTCTCATTATTTCGTGGTTTAAATCTACCTTTTTCCAGCTTCACTTCATGGCTTTCTGTTGCCGCGGTGATTCATTCTGTCTGTGTATTTAAAGCAGTCATCAGTTATTCATGATTAACGTCTTTGTGAGGAACGAGAGAAAGATCTTTTTGTTCTTTGAAGATGTTCTGCTGAAGTTATGCCGAGCTGCCAGTGTGACTGTGACTGAGAGTGGAAGCTTTTTATTAGAGCCGAGCGTCGCTGGCTTTGTTTTAACACACCAAAGATCCCTCAGCTGCACTTTAAGTTTGCTTTTCTTTTCTTTTCTATGCCAGGAAGTATCATCCTCTAGTTTATGAAGGCATTTCATTGCACAAGTCTTAAATAGCTCATTAGTGTTTGCATTTATAACTGTCTAAAACATGTTAACTTTATTTTTATTGGTTAAAAATGATTATGTTTGATATTATGTTCATTCTTCTTTTCAGATCTTATTTCTCAGCTGATGGTTGGTTCTGTTTAGCCTTAGTTTGTATTTCTTTACTCTTAAGAATGTATACCGAGGACCGGTATCTGTTGTTATTCCGTAATAGGCTTATTACGTTAAAAAATTGTGAAGTTTATACCGTTATTAGCTTCTACATGGACCTCAGTGAATACCACAGACTGTATAAAAGAAATGGACGTAACATCCGTGACGTCACCCATTGGTTTGTGGACTGCTGCTCGGAAGCCAATAGTTTTGAATCTGGGCAGCGCCATCTTGAAAATTTCAGGTGCATGCTGGGAAAAACACGGATTCTACTTATATGGTGTGGCGACCCCTACTGGTGTTGCCGGTGTGGTCTTGTGGATTGCTGGTTGGCAGGGGGTTGGGCCAGCAGGTAATCAGGTAATCGGGTAACTGGAAGCACCTGGGCCAGTGATCTGGTTTCCTATATAAGCACCATCTCATTCACTCTCTCTCTCTTCCCTTACAGACAGAGGCCTGTCCTCCCGGGTGATGCGGCAGCTTTAGTTTGTCTTGTTTTGTTTAGTTTGTATTGTTATGGTTTCCTTCTGTGCACCATACAACATCCACACACCATACTTACCATACATGCACATCCTACACCACTGATCTTACTGACTTCCACACCTCATGTTATTGTATGTCCTAAGTTGTCTTTATGATTTTATTAAATAAATATAATTTGTTACTTCTTTAAAAATGGTGCATCTCCATTGTTTTGTCATGGCCTTGAGCCAGCTGTGACAATGGGCATGAGATAATGAAAACTCGGCTCAATGCAATATTTGTCAGAGAGAAGTTGCGTCCAGGGAGGGGTAACACCAGCAACATGTTCAAACACTTGCAGCGCACTCATAGTATAAAGCTGAAGGAGTGCAGCGTGTTTGACTGCTTAAACAAAGCAGCTAACATTAGCAGCCCGGCTAACGCTAGCAAATGCAGCACCGTCACGGCACCCGGTTTCGTTCCTGTTTCGACATGGTCAAGTCACGGTTAGAGTATGATTTAAGCATATAGTCATTAACACAGGAGGACACAGCATCAATTTTACATGTTGTAGTATCAATAAGAGTACCGATAAATATTGTTACCGATAAGGAGTATCAGTATCAATATCGATAAAAGCCTAACTATGTACATCCCTACTCTTAAGTTCTTATGTTGTATTTTATCACAATAGTACGATCTCCAAAATGAGCCATGATGGTTTTTATTGGCTTCTTCTGTACATTTCTCTTTTCTTATTTATTGTTTGTGTTATAATTATCTTTCCCTTATCTCATTCTGCTGGTATTATGTTTTATTTTTTCTTATGTGCAATAAATTATAATTAAATGTAATAAAAAAGTCCTGCAGCTGGACATCCTTCTGTTGTACCTTGATATAACATGAAAGCTTTAGACATGAGGTGACTGGTTGTATAAACTGTTACCTAACTCTCTGTGTCTCTGCAGGGTTTTGAACATAAAGCACCGTTCAGTTTGATCAAAGGCCTTTTCAGCCTCTAGAGTACATCAGACCTCTGGACCTCATCGAACCAGATCTGATGATTGGCTCACGATCAAAGTGCTGACAGTTCACACTGAATTTGGCAGATCAGTTTTTGGCTTTTGTGCCTCTGACTCGTCCGTGGGTCGATTTAGCACCTTTCTGACAAACACGCCAAAACTAAATGATGTAACTGTCTTTAAATTAGTAATATGATTTAATGTATGTATTTGAAATGGTTCTTAAATAGCTTAACTACATGGTAATTATTGCCATACTGTGATCTTTGACATTTGTAATTACTAGACAAGACTGTGATTACCCTGCTTTATCGTCACATATAAAATCAGGGAGGCCAAAATGTCCCAAATGAACATCATACTGCATTGAAGAAGGCTTTAAACTAGCGATTGAGACCATAAACACATTTTGAAAACGTTTACTGAAGTTAGAAATCAAGTGAGAAGTTGGTGAATTCTCCATTGACTTGTATAGAGACGGTCGCCCCCTGGTGGCCTTTTGATAGAATGTAGCTCTAAGTTACTTCTGCATTGGCTTCTTTTCCGAGGACAGGAACTCCCCGCCTGACCCAATCGTCACCTTTTTCGTAAGTTATTGGCTTATTACATTAAAAAGGGGGCAAATTTATTACGTGATCGTCTGTTATTACGTTGTCAGCTCAGCTATTACATCTGCAAAAGTTTTTTGTTTTTTTTTCAGGCCAATGACGCAATAACTTCAGGTTCAGGACTTTTATTCCGTAACTGGTTTATTACGTTAAAAAAATAGGCAAATTTATTACGTTAGCTGTCATTATTACATTAGCTGTCCATACGTTATTGGCTTCTACATGGACCTCAGTGAATTTTTATTGAATACTTCTGATCTACACAATAAGTATAATAAATCAAATATCATGTGAGCAGGACTTTTATTTCGTAATTGGCTTATTACGTTAAAAAATGGGCAAATTTATTCCGTTATCGGCTGTCATTACGTTAGCTGTCGTTATTACGTTATTGGCTTCTACATGGACCTCAGTGAATTGTAATTGAATACTTCTGATCTACACAATAAGCATAATAAATCTAATATCATGAATGAAATCAATAAATAAGTAAATAAAGTAAAAAGTTAAAGTGAGCAGTGCAGTGAACTATAAAACATCACAAACTCGGAGATATTCCAACATGCCCTGAAGGGTTATAATAACTAAACATAATCTCAGTTTTTTTACATTACATGTTGTAATATTACTGCAATAATTTAGGCAGGATTACATTCACAAAGTTTGCTAAAGAGTCAAAGTAATATTAAAATATAATTAAACATGGATGAAAGACTTCCACTGTCAAATGGTTCTTAATGCGCCTGAATAAAACCATCAGATGATATATTAGTGATTTTAATTCAAATGTAATTATCAGTCAAATCTAATACAGTTCTTCTTCCTTTGATAGTCAGCGAGGATTGATATTATTTATTGATTCATGCTCATCACCGCTGTCAGTCTGTAAAGGTTTCATTTATGTGATCTGGATCAGTGTTAATGGAGTTATTTGATAATTTAATACAACCTTTAATATCTTCAGTCATCTCTTTCTTTTTTTATGTCTAGAAACCAGAAACTTTCCCCATATTCATAAAAATTCAATAGTTATCTCTTTAGTTCATATTCAATCTTGTTCTTATAATATTATCATGTTTCTTTTTCCTTTTTTTTTTAAAGCTCATATTTCATCCTTATATTCATCTGACAGTGAATTTTCTAACAGCTTGATTTTCTTCTTATTCTTTATTCTGCTTATCTTGATGAAATCCACTCTAAAGGCCATTTTAAGGTTTCTCTTATCAGTGAAACGTCTGGAAGTTAAAGCTATATTTGCTTTTTTATTTTTTTTTAATGTGGGGATCTTATAATAGATTATACTAGCTATTGACCTTCTGCTGTTTAGATCACAGCGGAGCAGATTATTATAGATTTAGAGGAGCTGATACATACAAGTGCTGATCCTTCATGCTGAAAAGGAGGTGAGGTGAGATATTTAAGAGTCTGATTAGGATCTATGTGTGTGTGGAGATACTTCACTACCTTCAATAATAAAATAGTTAGCAGATTAGAGATATTAGAAATCCACTGGGAACAGAGCCAGAGGTTATCAGAGGGTTTTATTAGCATGTGCTTTAATTCTGTGTGTGTGTGTGTGTGTGTGTGTGTGTGTGTGTGTATGTGTGTGTTGGGCTGCAGGTGAAGCTGTAGATATAATAATATAAACTAAATAATTAATTCCCTGATTGGGTCCCATGTTCAAGCCTGCAGTTTAAAGGTCGGCTTCCTTCTTTATTAAAATAACCTATAGACATCAAGCTTCGGCATTTCTTCTTTATTACTTTTATTTTTATTACCTGATTATTCTTCTATATATGAATATTTATACACATATATTTAGTGTGTATTGTTGTTTAATCGGTTTTCTCTTGCCTATGTAAAACACTTTGACTTAGGCCACCATTATACAAACAGGAAATCTGTACACAACATTTAACATGAATTACTAAATATTATTATTAATTAAGTTTCCATTACATTTAGGTTTAAGAGAGTCAGGTTCCTGCTATTGCTCCAGTGTAAGAGGAGGTAACACTAAACACTTACACACTTTAGCCTATAGAAGCTGCTTTCTTTCTGTGTTTTTTAATACTGCATACACATTTCTTGTATTTTCTGTCTGTACTCTAATAAAGAGACTGATTAATAATTACATATGATCACGTATATGGCTGGAATCCAACCAGGGATGCTTGAACAGCAGCTGTATCTGAGCAGCTGTATCTGGCTTGAACTCAACAACCTGTGGCCCTTCAGTGCTGATTGAGGACCAGCTCACTTATCATCAGCAGATTGGGAAAGTCTCTCGTGGTCAAGTAGGAAGTGTGTCCATGCGGCACTCGTCAGCCACCTGCTCGGCTGCCATGAGGACCAGGTGCTTCCTCTCTGCTCACCGAAAAACTGTCTCTGGTTTTGGAATAAGACCCACGGATGTTTGCACTACTAGGTAAACTCTGAACTATAACAGAGTCCATATCTGCGCCATTGAATTTGAGCTAAATTCTGTTTTCCATTGTGGTTTAACCAGGCGGGGAGTTCTGGTCCTCTGAAATGAGGCCAATGCGGAAGTAACTTAGAGCTGCATTCTATCAAAAGGCCACCAGGGGGCGACCGTCTCTATACAAGTCAATGGAGAATTCACCAACTTCTCACTTGATTTCTAACCTCAGTAAACGTTTTCAAAATGTGTTTATGGTCTCAATCGCTAGTTTAAAGCCTTCTTCAATGCAGTATGATGTTCATTTGGGACATTTTGGCCTCCCTGATTTTATATGTGACGATAAAGCAGGGTATGCATTAGGGCGTGGCTACGTCCTGATTGACAGGTTGATTGACCAATGTCCTCGAGATCCAGCCCTCGTAACCATAGCAACCTCCCCGCTCTGCCCATGGCCCCGCCTCATGCCCATATAAGTAGAATCCGTGTTTTTCATTTTTCCCAGCATGCACCTGAAATTTTCAAGATGGCGCTGCCTAGATTCGAAACTATGAGCAGCAGTCCACAAACCAATGGGTGACGTCACGGATGTTACGTCCATTTCTTCTATACAGTCTATGGGTTTTACACATTAGCTCGTTGGACGTGGATGACTCTGCATTGATTCACAAAAGTAAAGAATCAATTATTTAAACGCTACTTAATAAGTTGATGTTGTGAAGGCAGCGAAGCAGCCGGTAGTGATGGGAATACCGTCTCTTTTTGGAGAGCCAGTTCTTTTGGCTCGGCTCACTAAAAAGAGCCGGCTCTTTCGGTTCCTCAGATTTTCTGTTGCTTAAAGTACATTTATCACCAAAGATAATGCAAAACTATGTGTAAAATGAATTACTAATGTAAAAAACATACACTATATCAAATATTTATCATTTATTTACTGGACAATTCAAACTTGAACGCTACAAAAATGAATTATAAAGTAGGCTAACATGGAATATTAAACATTTTAAAAAACAAGTTAAACATTACACGGACAAATTCAAACACGAGATTTACGGACGGAAAAAAGGAACCCTTAGTATAACAGGGAAACAGAGTTCAGTTTGGTTTCAACATTCGAAGGAGAAGCATCTTCTCACCTGAAGCACACTCATGCCTCATTCTTACCCCTTTATACAATACATTTAAACCTTATTTTATTATGCAATACATCTAAACAACCAAGTTCATCCCTTAGACCCGTGAAAAAACAAAAAAAAAACAAAAAAATTAAATACAACTACCAAAAATGTGTTGTTAAATGAGTTCTACTCATAGGTTTTGTTTTCTTTGTTTTGTTGGGAGGCACGTGGTGGGTAGGTGGCCTTGGTCAACACGTTCTCACTCCCAATGCATCAACATCCTGGCAAGTGGTCAGGGTAAGAGTTAGGGTTGAGGATTCAAATTAGGGTGAGGTCATAGGGTTCAGGGTTCGGCAGAATTTAGAGATGGTTGAGTTTAGGGTAAGAGTGGGGGTTAGGTTAGCTTAGTTTAGCTTATTATGGGGTGGAGGACCAACCTTTGAGCCCCTACGAGGCACTAGCTGATTAGGTAAGGGAAAGAGTTACTCAAGATTACCCGAACCAGTGTCTCCCCTACAGTAACGGACATCTGTTACGGGGAACATCCTTCTTACCCTTGAGAGCAATTGCTGTCAAGGTGATCTTTAAAGTCCACCTGAAGTCCTATGAATGCAGAAACTGTGATGTTGATGAGCTCCTTGGCAACAGATGGCAAGTGCAATAAAGTGAAAATTAAATTAATGAAACAAAATCAACACAAAAGACACTAATTTGCAGCAGGGTTCAGTTGTGTAACCCGATCATGATTTCATTTGACATGAAAACTGTATAGAACAAAACATAGTTACAGGTACATTTAGGGATATTTCTTCATTTTTAAAGGAAGTTTTCATGACTAGAACAGTAAAAGTTGTCCAGGTGGGAACTCGACAACTTACAAACCGCAGAGATTTACTAAAAAGGCAAAGCAGCTGCAGAAATAATTACCTGCAATTAATTCACTTCAGACGTTTTATAGGAACTGATCAGACCTCCAGCTGTGATGCACATTCTGCAAACTGAACCCGTCTGGGTAACAAAAGACTTGAATTAATGCAGCGACTTTAAACTGAAGCACTTGAACACCTGAATACATTTTATATAAAACCCCTTCAAAGCTGATTGCTGTAAACGTATCACTCACTGCCCACTGTCAGCGTTCAGCAGCAGGTGACTCATCGTTTCCACCAAGTTTTAACTTTCCATTCAAATTATGCTACAAGTATTTTATCACCTGTTGTGTTGAAACAATATTTTCCTTCTTGTGAACTAATCTATTATTTGTACCAACATATAAACTGTGTATTTAAACATTCAACAAGCTTAGAACATAAACAACTGAATGTATGACACCAAATTAAATGTGCACTCAACTCTCTTCTTTTATTACATTCAGGGGTGTTAAAACTTAAAAATAGATATTTAAAGTCTAACTGAAGTTAAATTGCCCTTTCCTTTTAGCTGAAATGTAACATCTGCTCTGTCTGCCTTCTAGTTCTACATTATTTTCATTTTAAATACTGTCCCATCATCTGCTTGCATAGCCGGAGTCCACAACAATCAACGCGTAGATACTATTAAATGTGTCTGTATATGACTCACTGTGGCCACAAGGGTGCAGTATTTAGGATCTGTCTACATGGTTTTCGGCAGCATAACAGGTTTTAAACTGTTTAGTTCCAATGAATGGGGACACCACCCAAAGAAGAACAGTCTTTGACATCGTTTATTTTAATACTCATTGGATCAAAGAATGCTGCCTGGTCCTTGAACACCAACGAGAAGAGGGAGGACAACACCTCAAACAAATTAAGGCCTGTGAGCGAGAGAGAGAGAGAGCGAGCAACCATGGGACATAATGATAGAGTCCCATTACAGTATCAGAGTTGTTGTATGCTCAAATATCCTGAGGAATAGCTGAGCTGTCACTATGGTCTCATACCTGAGCAGGTCCTCTATGTAGCCTCTGGCTTTGACCCGTACTGGTGACTTCATGGTGTCATCTTCTTCTATGGCTGACAGTGTTAGCACCACATCGATGAAGAGAGTATTGTAAGCATTGCCAAAGGATCCAAAGAAGTTCTTCAGGGCTTCATGATTAGCTCACCACCATGTCTCTCCGATTGTATTGAGCCGTCTGTGTCCCTTGCTCTGGCTTTCATTCTCCCACAGATTCATTCTTTTGTATGACTCTGATGAACACAGCGATGTCATTGAGGAGAGTGAGCCGCTTTCAATTACGGTCTGAAGGGCATTATTGATCGGCCCAGTGGGAAAAATCCCGGTACTCCCAATAGCCAATCCACCCGTGTGTTGTTCTATTACAGTCAGAGCAGACAGTCACACTGAGCCTGACTGCATCCTGATACACGAAACAAGACCAACAGACTCTGAACAAAGTAACTGCTCAAAGTTGAGAGTGATCCAGAGCTCCACCTGTTCCTGCTGTCGCTCCATTTGTTGGTCATTCTGGAAAAGATCCTTTCCACATATCCAGTGGATGCTGGGATGCAGCATTGTTAGGCAGGTCAGCTACTTGAAAGAGAGCCACCCACCCGACAGCTTTGGACTCCCATCCATCTTCTGCACCTCTGAACCCCTTCACAATGGTATTTGCTGTGATGCATTCATCATAACGTTCATCCATGTCGACCTTTTGAATGAAGTTTAGCTCATTATTGACCCTCTCAGTGTTGCTAAAAGGAAAAAACATGCCATGGTGCCAAGAGAGAGCCTCTAAAAAGTCAAACCATTTCTCAGAGTATGAGATTGCTGTGTTGAGAAATGCAGTGAAATTGTTTGTATCATTTGGAGGGAGATGCTGCAGCTTCACCATGGTTACGGAGCCATAAAACTGGTCGTCTCTTCTCTGTGTGAGTTTTTGCTTGAAGGTAGACATGATGGATGGTTGAATCACTTTCCAGCGTCTTTACAACTTCCTGAAAGAGGGACAGGATGTCATTGGAGAACCTCTGATCTGTCTGGGACTCTCTTCCCTCAGGCTGATGGCTGGATTAAGGGACAGACACCTTGTTGAAACATATCGAGGAATCTCCTGGAACCCTTTAAAGACTGTGTAAAGTGAGTTCAGACATTTTCTTCTAAACACATTAAATAGGTCATAAATGTATTTCTAAAAAAGGTGTAAAAAGTATTTCAACCATTTAGATTTGAATTGTGGAGCTAGGCTTCACAAACTGTGTTTCAAGATTTCTGTGTTCAGGATTTAGTGATTAGCATAAACCCGCCCCTGCTGCTGTAGAGGTAGAAATACATTCAGCACACACTACTACAGTTAGCAAGCTAGCCGCTGAGCTAGCAGCAGAAAGCTCTCTAGCATCCATGTTTTGGGTAGAGGTGGTGACTTTGATTGACAGGTGACACTTGGTAGGGGGCGGGGCTTCAGCGTTTGGGAGCAGAGAAAGAGGCTGATTTTTACACAACTTTGAAGCCTAATTTCATATATTTGGCGTTTTTTTTAATCATTCAAATTTAGCAGGGTGGTTAACAACACACTTTTCTGTGGTATGTCAAACTCAGAACACATATTTATTCTTACTTTACACGGACATTAAGGGATTCCTGGGATGCCCTATAAGCTCCTTGTATACCAGAAACCTGTCAAGAGGCTAGCGTTGCACATTGCACCATGGGTAATGTAGTTTAAGTGTCATAATGAGACGCTCAGATATGGAGAGGACAGGAAAGGGTACACTGTGAGCTTGTGATAAATCCCGATATTCCAGGGGTTAAAATCTAGAAGTGGCGGCACTGAGTAGAAGTAAGTTTGCTAAAAGAGTTCACCTCAAGTTTTGGTGCCATTTTTAACACTATACAGTTTATAACTAACAGAAAACAACATTAGGAACAGGTGAGTTTGGAGCTGAGAGACACAAACACACTGAATTTGACTGACAGACAAATAAATTATTAGTTTTTGGGGGGGGGGTTTCATGACATTTATTGACAGAAAATAACAGCAGACTTAAAAGAATACAGCACAGTTTTAACATTGCACCCAGATAACATTGTCAGACTCACAATGTGCAAAAATATTCCCAATATTATTCTTCCTCGACAAAACCTGATGCTTAAAATTAGGTGCAACTACACAAAAAAACCCACCAGCACTGATTTAAATGTTAATTAAAACTTCAGTAAAGTGAGTTGTTTAGGGAGTTGGCTCCAGTTTAACAAAAAAATAATTGAATTTAGCCTCTTCTGCAGAATGTAGGATACGATGTGCATTTATAGGACAGCCAGTTTATGCGTCAGAGCGTCTGCAAAAAGAAATTGAATTATACCGAGAGAGAGAAAGAAAAAAAAAAGCAGTGTAATAATAATAAAAGAGGAGACAATCAGTGTCGGGTTGGAAAATGGATTCCATTTGTGTCGGTGGCACATTTCATTGTAGCTCAGACAATAAGTGACACAGTTCATGGTACCAAATTCATCAATTAATCTGCATCCAACCTCCATCCATTCACTCCCTCCTCTCTCTCTTCTCTCTCGTCTTTCTACTCCGTTCTTCTTCTATTGTATCCGAGGCGTTTCTGAGTGGCACCTTTCCATTTTTAATCAAGGACTCGAGGCCTAAAGATAGCGCCTCGCTTCAATCCAGTCAAAGGAGGAGTCTCAGCCGCTGTTATTGAATCACTCTATCAGTGTTCTGTCTCATCATAAAGAATACTTCCTATTGTTGAAGAATAGGTGGCTCATTTTGGAGAAGAATGGCTCTGTCATGTTACCGGCAAGCTCCTCGTCTCCTGCGCTCATTGTTGCTTAGATTGACTTTAAATAGGATAACGACGTCGGTGTCATCGGGAGTCGGAGCGGTTCAATTTAAGAGCCTCTGTCAGGTTGAAATATGATGAACTGCTTTTCATCCTCCGGGATTAAAGCTAAACGAGCTGCTATTAGTGGCGAAGAAAGGAGCCATTGTTATGATCTGAGGAGGTGAGCTGATGGGAAAGAAGACGAAGAAGAAGAAAGAGGAAAGTGTCGACTGTGTTCAGGAATGATGTGATGACTGTACATACATGTTTAACCTATTTTAATTTAAATATGATTAACATTAACCCTTACATACTGTTCATGAGCCATTTTTACATCAGAGAGCTTGGAGTCCCCTCAACTCTTACCATTCATGCAGGATGTCCAAAGTCTTAATTCCCAGCTGTCTGAAAAACAACAGCAACACTTAGATGCCCTGAAAGAAGAGGCTTCCCCCTCAAACTGGAAAGACCTGGCTAAAGTGACCCTGGCACAAGTTATACTCTTCAACCGCCGGAGAGAAGGAGAGGTATCCAAAATGTACTTCATTGAAGTGTAATTAGTTTTACCAACCATTAACTAAATACCCCTTTTACACACAACCCCCTAGGTGCCACATAACTAAAATCTATTTAAGGCCGGGTGATGGAGGGCTTTTAGATTGCATATCAATGGCTTACTCAAGCCCAGATTTGGGATATTATCCAGCCCACTATGTGCTAATAGATGCTCAAAATGAACATGAATGTCTCATTTGAAACATCACGTGATTTATTGCACGGATTGGCTAAGAAGGTTTGTGTGGTTACTGCCTCTCTCCCCCAACGGGCAATGTTTCTAGAGCCTCTGTGTCATGATTGGTCAAAAACTAAAAGCCTGGTTGATAATCTATTAGTTTTCTTCCCTCACAAAACTGATTTACTTAGACATAAAAAAAAGAAAGAAAAATGGGGTGGTGAAATAGGGACGTGATTGAAGACAGTCGCAATGTGTTCATATGCCTGTTAGAGCTCTTTGCATTACATGATCAACAATATGTTTCAGACACGCCACAAACCCAAACAAAGTTAGCAACCAAAGTAAAACAGGGCTACAACACACGAGAAGCTTTAGAGTTTCTGTCTCCAAATGTATTGATGGACAGGCTGAAGAAAAGACATCAGAAAACAGCATCAGAAACGTGGTGAATATGAGGAGTAGCTACAGCTGGGCTGATCATTTTCAAGACCAGTAAATCGAAGCGAAGCTCTCTCTGTTGGGATTATTTCACGGATAAGTAGTGGTTTACATTTTTACACATCGTGATTGCTTCGTGGATCGTGACGTGAGATGACAGGCGGCCATGTTTGAGAGGAACAGACAGCGCAAGTGTTAACTGCGCCACGGGGGAAAGGACACACAGTTAATAATGGTGACTCATCATGGCGAATTTACACGGAAAAAAACACTTGAAATTATTCTTCAAAGTGACAATGTGCCAATTCATTCATTGGATGACCAATGGAATCAATCAGATTGTTTCAGTTGTAGTTACAAGTTAAAGTTCTTATAACTCTGTAACTTGTCCTTTTTATGCCCATTTAGGTAAACAAACTGTTGTTAAAAGAACCTGGACAACGAGGAATGTGCTGCAGTAGAACGTCATTTAAAGAAACAAATTCAGATGAACCAAGTCCCAGGGAAGGAGGACTGTCAGCGCTGCATCACTGCAGAACCTCAAGCCCTGAAGAATCGAGACTGGAGGGCAGTGAAGTACTTTGTTAAAAATCAAATTACTTCTCTGCAAAGAAAATTAGAGTGAAAGTGTTTCATTTTACAAGGTAATAGACAGGCTTGTAGGAGGAGGTGCTATAATATTTGAGATAGCCCTACTGGAGGCAAAACAAAACATGCAAATGATTTTATATTCACTGAAGTCTCACACATAGGAAGTAGATTCTTGCAATATAACAGACTGAGCTCAGGTAACTCAATTTTCCACTCAGTCTGATTGTATTGACTTCTGATATTATTTAGTGAATATGCTGCAGTATTAATAAATTCAAACACTTTACATTAAAATGTTGATTCCAGAATCTATTTCATGTATCTGAGACTGAAGAAAATTTTAAAACATGTTTGTGGTCTGTTTTACCTCCAATAAGGCCATCTAGAATAGTTGCCAGTGTTGTCATGTTTTTATGTTATTATGCTATTATGTTGTGTTCTTATCAACACAAGGAGCTGTTGGACTGCTTTCCTGATATCACAGCTCACTCTAATAATCAGCAGTTGATTCATTTTAAGCAGGTGATTGTTTTTTGATGATCACTGCTCTGTCTACCTAATATGAGGAGAGGAGATGCAGGATGTAAACCTCTGATGCAGCCTTGCAGGTTTTTTGTTAATAAAAAATCTACAGAAACAACTAATAACTCCATCTAGTTTTTGGTCCCTGCTAAGGTAGAAAGACTTGACATATCCGTGTCTGTGTGTAAGTGGATCCTTATGTCCCATAAGTGACCAAAAAAACTAGCATAGAGAAAAAACTTTAGAATATGGCTAATCTAAAGTGACTGAAAATTTTGTTAATTTTTTTTAAGCTTGCCTGATTTTTTACAGAGGTCTGGGACCATTGGAAAGGGTGGGCCCCACAATTGGGTTAAAAACGTGTGGCCCCAAAAAGGGAAAAATACAAGTGTGTGTGTGTCCAGGCAGGTGAAAAGCCCTCCCCGTGAGTTGATGTCCAATCACTGTTGTGCCTCCACCCACTCACCCCCTCTCACACAGTAACTGGAGCAGGTTCAAGGTGCAGCTCACACATAGAAACACAGAGGCATGGCAGCAGCACTAGCGGAGGAGTTAACGGAGAAAAGTTTGAAGAAGCACCGGCTTCATTCAAATCTCCGGTGTGGGTTCATTTCGGTTTCGTGTTGAATACATCCGGGAGTCTCACGTATATTGATAGCGGCTCCCTGACGCCCACAAATGAGACACAATCTCCCGGAATCTGAATCGAGCAAGCAAGAGTGCACTAGTGAGTGACTGTACGTGTGTGTGTGTGTGTGTGTGTGAGACTATCAATGCAGTGTGTATGAGAGCACAACGTCCTTATAGCTGTGTGTTGCAGCTTAAGAGACTGATCCCCCCACCGGACCGACACCGATCGCCCCCTTCCCAAACCCAGTGTAATGTTTTATACATATTTTATACTGTATAGCGTATACAAGTAGTGAAGCAATAAGAGGCAGTTTACCATTTGAAAGTGTTGTGTCTGGTAACTGTTAACTTGAAAGTAAAGTGTTATATTGTTCAGTACACCAGTGATACTGGAATAGTTTACTGTGAAATGCAGTTTTAGCTGACAAGCAGAATAAAGAGATCATTTTGGGAGAAAAAAAGTTGTTCTCTTTGCACAAAACACGTACCGAAACCGAACCCGAAACCGTGGCGCACAAACCGAGGTACGGACTGTAGGCTACCGTGGGTTACCGGTACCGTTACACACCTGCTTTACTAACATTTCTCAAGGTCTTATTTCTAGATATAAGTAAAGCTAGCTTTGGGCAGGAATATATAACCCTAACCCTATATCTCTGATTTTACAATACAAGTCTGCTAACTATCACCATCTCTCTCCACTTCCCTCCCTCCCGTAACATTTTAAATGACACCTACACACATGACCTCAAAATCAACAACCAACCACCACAAGAAACAATCAATAAAACTTTATTAAAAATATAACAACAATACAACTTCAAATAAACAATTTAACAAAAAAAACTAATCGTCAATGGGGACGTCCTCCGTTTCGTCCAATGGGGGCGAGGGGGGTGTCATTGTCTGCACACATGTAGAAAAAAATATTAACGCATTAATTATGTCATTACCTGTTACCTGTAATGACAGTATCCATGTAACCCTCCAAATGGGCCTAATTATTGCCACATGTTACAAGGATACTCATTTCTGTCTATGATGGGAATTCCTGGATATGACATTTTCATCTATAATTTTCTATACTGGTCCCAGTAACGTGGATTATGAAGCTGTAGCATAGTAGCATACCACATGACATGATTCAGCTAAATTTCAGCTGAATAGTTGTGGACAGCTTTTATTTAATATCCTATTCATTTCAAACGGAAACATCTACCGTATTTTTTGGACTATAAGGCGCAATATCAATGAACGTGTCTATTTTCATACGTAAGGCACACCGGATTATAAGACGCATTAAGCGAAACAAAACGTGTGTCAGATAAATGGAACTTTATTCATCTTCAGTGTCTGAGTGTAACAGCTGGGCGATGCCCGGATCCCTCTCGTCATTATCCGAGTCAGTCTAGTTGCTGTTACCGGTACGTGGCTGTTGTTCAGTGATGATTCCGGCCTTCATGAAAGCTCGGACGACACTTGAGACTGCTACCTTAGCCCAGGCATCTACCATCCATTGACTGATACCTTAGCCCAGGCATCCACCATCCATTGACTGATACCTTAGCCCAGGCATCCACCATCCATTGACTGATACCTTAGCCCAGGCATCCACCATCCATTGACTGCTACCATAGCCCAGGCATCCACGATCTATTGACTGCTAAAAAAGGGGAGAAAAAGGACAAAAGGGAGAAAAAGAGGAGGAAAGGAGAGAAAAAGGGGATTTTTAGTCTTTCAACCGCAATTTTGAAACAACAACGCAATTTTGAAACGCAACATTGAAATTGATCATAAATTATTTCATAAACTTTATAATTATGCATAATAATAATAATAATATAATGATATTATATTTTTTATTTAAAAAATCAGCAATTTGCAATAAAACAAAAAACATAGAAGCATATATTTTTTAATCAATCAAACTTTTATTATAACAATATGATAACAATATTATAATTATTAATACTATTATAATTATTAAAAAGATGTCAGGGATATTTTGATTGAACTATTATAACTATGATATATATAAAACTATTTCTTTTTCATGTCCTCCAGCCACTGTTCTTTAGGGACAGTCTCAGCTGAAGGGCAGTACACTGTCCCCTTGTATTGGCTGTGTCCAGTCTCTGCCGTCCTGAACTGCCCGCATTTCTTGCACGTGTTGTGCAGTACTCTGCGGGTCAGTTTGCGGACCGGAGCAGGAGGAGGCATGAGGCAGAAACTCAGGGCCTGTGGAGCAGCCATCAGGACAGGCACCTGAGCGCCTGCAGGAGCAGCTGCTGGTCCCAGCAGCAGCATCAGCTGGGGAGCTGCCGTGGGAGCTGGAGCAGGGAAGAGCTGCCGCTGAGTGCGTGGCCTCACAGCCACAGGTGTGGCGGGTGTGTGTGTGTGCGTGGCGACTGCGGGTGTGTGTGTGTGTGTGTGTGGTCTTCCTCTTCCCCTGTGCTTGGCCCACGGTGCTGCTGGGCAGGTGGTATTGGTGAGCCGGGCCGGATTGGGGAGGTGCAGACACAGGCCGCGTATTGGCACCGGGGAGAGGGTCAGAAGCCACAGACAGACGACTGGGCAGGTCCAGCCCCTGCATGACTACAGCGCTGTCCTGCCTCTTCACCCTCTTGTTGTGCCACTGCACCAGGGTGGTGTGGCTCACGTCCACCAGCTGCATGGTGGTCTGCTGCATCACTAGCCCGTTGGCCAGAATGCGGCGCCTGATTTGCCGGTAGTCCTCCAGGACGAGGTCCCACCTGGACACAGTGCCAGTCCCCCTCTTCTTGGGACTGCGGTGGATGGCACAGAGCCTGATGAAAATGCCCTCCACCAGGCGGCAACAATCAGGCCACTGGGCAAGTGGGGCAGTGGTGGTAAGGGCATGCCTCTTTACACTCTCCACCCCCGGAGTGAACTCCTGCCTCTTCTTCGGAGACCTGAACCTCCCCGTGTTCAGCCTGGTCTGGTGTCTGGCAGCAAAGACCACCCGCTGCTTGTCGTAGTCCAGCAGGTTCTGCCACAGACCGACAATATCGCTCACCTGATCCAGCCAAAACACAAACACATAAACATTAATATTATTACACAACCATATCAGTCATATCTTTGACAACGCAAATCACAACTAAACACAAACACTCACCATCCTTTAGGAGACAGGCAGCCACCTGCTCCACCTCCAGCTGCAGCTTTGCCGCTTTGAGTTGGCCCTCAAGCATGGCTGCCCTCTTCTCAGCGGCTTTCCGCAGCCGCACCTGGTGGACCAGGACCTGCATGACCTGGCCATGAACAGCCAGGCTCTCTTGGTACAGCTCTTCACGGGCAGTAACTGGATTAATACAGGTGTACTGCATATACAAAATAAGCTATGTACACATCAATCATAACACAATATGAAGAAGCTTTATAGAAGTGATTACTGAGACATGGGACAAAACACCGCCAATCTAAGGCCTAACTGCTGCTCAATATCACCTCATCTTCATCATATCACATTTATTACACTTATTTTTTTCTACAGAGAACGGGTTCATTAGTTCATAATATGCTATAAAATATATTCTTCCATCAAAAGCAACACTTCATAATATCTCAGATCAGAGCAACATGTTTTATAAGACTGCAAATTTGTTTCCTTACTTCATGTCAAAAACCCGCCACATTTAATACTTACACATTTAATACTTTCACTTAGCATCTGGAAAGCATGCCTGACTTCCATCACCTCTCTGTCCTCGACTGCTGCAAATTTTCGTGGTGAATTGGTAGCCATCTGAAATAAAACATGACACAATAAATCAACTACAAACCACATTCACACTAATACACATTATAACACCATATTAACCCTCCTGTTGTCCTCAAGGGAGGGAGGAAGGGAAGAAGGGAGAAGGAAGGAAAGGAGGGAAGGAAGGTAGGAAAGAAAGAGAGGAGAGACTGAGGAAGGAGGGAAGAAAGGAAGGAAGGACAGAAGGAGGAAGATTTTTATAAGATTGCAAATTTGTTTCCCCACTTGTCAAAAACCCGCCACATGTACTACTTACACATTTAATACTTACACTTAGCATCTGAAAAGCGTGCCTAAGACCTCTTCGTCGTCCACTGTAGCGAATTTTCTTGGATAATTCGTAGCCACAACACTCACCATCCTTTAGGAGACAGGCAGCCACCTGCTCCACCTCCAGCTGCAGCTTTGCAGCTTTTAATTGGCCCTCAAGCATGGCTGCCCTCTGCTCTGCGGCTTTCCGCAGCCGCACCTGGTGCACCAGGACCTGCATGACCTGGCCATGAACAGCCAGGCTCTCCTTGTATATTTCGTCACGGGCAGCTACTGGATCAATACAGGCGTACTGCATATACAAAATAAGCAATGTACACATCAATCATAAAACAATATGAAGAAGCTTTATAGAAGTGATTACTGAGACATGGGACAAAACACCGCCAACTGTAGGCCTAACTGCTGCTCAATATCACCTCATCTTCATCATATCACATTTATTACACTTATTTTCTTCTACAGATAACGGGTTCATTAGTTCATAATATACTATAAACTATATTCTTCCATCAAAAGCAACACTTCATAATATCTCAGATCAGAGCAACATGTTTTATAAGACTGCAAATTTGTTTCCTTACTTCATGTCAAAAACCTGCCACATTTAATACTTACACATTTAATACTTTCACTTAGCATCTGGAAAGCATGCCTAAGTTCGTTGACTTCTTTCTCTTCAACCGCTGCAAATTTTCGTGGTGAATTTGTCGCCATCTGAAATAAAACATGACAATAAATCAACTATAAACCACATTCACACTAATACACATTATAACACCATATTAACCCTCCTGTTGTCCTCAAGTCAAGGGAGGGAGGAAGGGAAGGAGGGAAGGAAGGTAGGAAAGAAGGACAGAGGAAAGAAAGAGAGGAGAGACTGAGGAAGGAGGGAAGGAAGGAAAGAAGGACAGAGGGAAGGAGGAAGATTTTTATAAGACTGCAAATTTGTTTCCTCACTTGTCAAAAACCTGCCACATTTAATACTTTCACATTTAATGCTTACACATGTAATACTTACACATTTAATACTTACATATTTAATACTTTCACTTAGCATCTGAGAAGCGTGCCTAACTTCCATCACCTCTCTGTCCTCGACTGCTGCAAATTTTCTGGGTGAATTGGTAGCCATCTGAACATAAAACATGACACAATAAATAAACTACAAACCACATTCACACTAATACACATTATAACAGCATATTAATTATTTATACATTCATGTGACATCACTGCAGCATACATCACTGTGATAGCCCACATACTTGCTTGGTCGTTACGGGTTGGTACTAAAACCACAATGAAGAAAAGACTCTTACCTCTTCATGGAAATTTCCCAAATGAGTGATTTGTGGATCTACCCGGTGCTGAGCGTGAGCAAGTCCGCTATTACAGATCTGTACGGCACCAAGACTTGGACAAAATGCTTTTAACAGAAAGACGAAAAGTGACGTAATCAGAGCTGTTAACTCTCACGCAATCACAGAAACCATAACCCCCCTACACTAGAGACTTCGAGACCCGAACCCTAACAGACCCAGAGAATTTCTTCCGAGATCCGAGTGGTTCCGACATAAAAAAAAATTACGTGCCTGAACCCAAACGGCTCCGAGGAAATTCGTTCCGATGTCCGAGTAGTTCCAAAATAATTTATACCCGACCCGTAAAAAGGATGAATAATTGTTGTAACTGTTGTCTGACATCATTTCAGTTTTGTGTGATACCCATCGCTCTTCAAATCATGAATTTACCCTTTTCAAAAACAAATAGCGCAACATTTAAGGAAACCCTGTTTTTAAATAAATGAATGTGCGGACTATAACTAATAATACACTTTATTGTATTTCATGTAGTTAACATAGGCAGACAATGACTTCAACGTCTGCCTATGTTCTTCGATCATCAACGTCATCTTTAATGACTAAACATTCATATTTTATCTGGCCGTGATCTGACTGACCCGAGTCAGACCCGTACTCTGTGTCTCTCGGGTTTTCTCGGTTTTACACATTTTAGCGAACAGATCCGAGACCCGAGGTTGTAAAATCCAATCCGACCCGGACCCTAGTTGACTACAGAAAAAATGGACCCGGACCCGGACCCGGACCCATACGGATCTCGGGTCGGGGCCGGGTCATTTCGGTCAGCCCGATCCGAGTTAACCTCTACCCAACACACTAGGGATGGGCATTTCAAGCAAAAGCACTATTCGAAAATTGCTGGAACTATTCGACCGATTTTCGAATATTTGGGGGGGAGTGACGTGACGTGCGCGCGCACACACACACACACAGAGAGAGAGAGAGAGATCCTTTCATAATTTCACAACTCTTTGTTTTATTTTAAAACCAAAAAACTACTATCAAACAGAGTATGACGGTCTGCGTGGGATTATTCCTATGTTCCCCGCTTTGTATGTGACCGGGGAACATAGGCATGATCCCGTCTACAGCAGACGGGGAGTTCCTGTCCTCTGAAATGAGTCCAACCAGGAAGTAACTTAGAGCTGCATTCTATCAAAAGGCCACCAGGGGGCGACCGTCTCTATACAAGTCAATGGAGAATTCACCAACTTCTCACTTGATTTCTAACCTCAGTAAACGTTTTCAAAATGTGTTTATGGTCTCAATCGCTAGTTTAAAGCCTTCTTCAATGCAGTATGATGTTCATTTGGGACATTTTGGCCTCCCTGATTTTATATGTGACGATAAAGCAGGGTATGCATTAGGGCGTGGCTACGTCCTGATTGACAGGTTGATTGACCAATGTCCTCCAGATCCAGCCCTCGCAACCAATCGCAGCCTCCCCGCTCCGCCGTTGGTCCTGCCCATACTTCCGTGTTTTGTTTTTTTCCCAGCATGCACCTGAAATTTTCAAGATGGCGCTGCCTAGATTAGAAACTATTGGCTTCCGAGCAGCAGTCCACAAACCAATGGGTGACGTTACGGATGTTACGTCCATTTCTTTTATACAGTCTATAGTCTACAGTTAGCTGTGTTAGCCCCAGAGTTAGCAGATGAGTTAGCCGCCGAGCTAACAACAGAGATAGCAGCCGAGTTAGCCACTGAGCTAGCAACCAAGTTAGCCGCGATCGGGGAACATAGGTACGCTCCTGTCTACACCACATCCTTACCATTAAAACAGCATTTTGACGGCTGTACTAGTGTCTGCATGTTTCTCCGTTTGTAGAAGAACATTTAGCTAACGTTAGCCCTATGACGTTAGCCCATCCACACCTAGCTATAGTTAGTCTTATACTGCCCTCGTGTGGATAGGAGCAGAACTGCACGCCAAAAAAAGGAGGAGATAAAAAGACCCTAACCCAAACTCTCTGCTTCTATAGAAAAGTCATGAAGGCTGTTTGGTTCATCCTGCAGCGAGATGATGATGATGATGATGATGATGATCTGAAACAAAGGCTCAGATAAAATAAGAATCATAAAAATGTTACTAAATAAATAAAAAAGAGAATAAGAGAAGGTTTATTAAAAGTTAAAAGTAAAAGTTTAAAAAAAAGATAAAAGGCAAAATTACATAAAAGAGAAAGTTCAATATAAAAGCTGAAAGTTAAAACAAAAGATTAAAGAGATCAAAGATAGACAGATGAATGAAATCGATAAGAAGATACAACTATAAATAAATAAAACAGAATAAAAATAAAATAAAGTAGAACAAATGTTTCAAAATAAAACTCCTCAAAGTTTCCAGGAGACAACTTGTAATAAATTTGGGGCTCGAGATACAAACCAGATCATCATGTTGAAGGGAAGGAAGGAGAGAGGGAGGAAAGGAGGAAAAGAGGGAGGAAGAAGAAAGGAAAGGAAAGGAGGGAGGAAGGAAGGAAGAGTGGAAGGGAGGAAGGTTGGGAGGAAGAAGAAAGGAAAGGAGGGAGGACGGAGGGATGGAAGAATGGAAGGGAGGAAGAAGAAAGGAAAGGAGGGAGGAAGGAAAGAAGAGTGGAAGGGAGGAAGGATGGGAGGAAGAAGGGAGGGAGGAAGAAGGTAGGTAGGTAAGGAGGGAGGAAGGGAGGATTGAAAGGAAGAAGGAAGGATGGATGGAAGGGAGGAGGAAGGAAGAGTGGAAGGGAGGAGGAAGAGAGAAGGGGGAAGAAGGGAAGGACGGAGGAAAGAAGGAAGGGTGGAAGGGAGGGAGGGAGAAAGGAAGGAAAAGAGGAAGGACAGAGGAAAGAAGGAAGGAGATTTCTAACTATTACATTGATATCAATCAGTTAACAGGGATTAAAGCAAAAAAAAATCCTGAGCCTGAACTTTTTTAGACTTGTGCACTTGACTCTATACGCCACTACGTTGGTTGATCGATTGGAAACCGGTTTACTTTTTGGAGTGTTTGCACACGACACAGGCCTTGTTTTTGATGTTGGTGGTAATCTGTGGCGTGTACACATTCGCAAGGTCAAAATGATTGCAGACTAAGGTTTGACTAAACTGCAACACCAAGAAAGGCCAATAGGTGGCAATAGTAGTCCAACACACTACAATATGCTACATGTAGCGTTTAGGATTTCTTTTGATATCAAGTTTCGCTGCTAATCTTTGTCTTTGACAGGTTACAAAATGGCCTACAATCACAAGGTGACATGTTATAAGGATATGTGAAATTGGAAGGCAGGCATTTGAAGAATAAGATTTATTTGCAACCATTTAATTTAAGGTATTCAAAAAAGGACAATGATTCTCTTTTAAAGAGTTTTAATTCAACAGTTTCAACATATTTGAACTTTCTTTAAAATAAATAGTGGCAAATTAAATACTAAGAAATTACTAGACGTTCGAAAATCAAGTCTATAAATAACATAAAAAATATCAACTTCTACATGAAGTAAATTCCGGACTACAGAGCGCACCTGATTAAAAGCCGCATGCTCTAATTTTAGAAAGAAAATCAATTTTGTACTTGTACAAGCCGCACCGGATTTATAGCCTCAGGTGTCCCACGTTGTAACATGAGATATTAGCGAGGGTTGCGAGGGGCAGCCATCACGCAACCCCCCCCCCCTCCTCTGACTACAGACATTTAGGGCACACTAGGCAATCATACCATGCCCAAGCACGTTTGCCCCCTACAGTCCGGATTATTTGGCTAGTGTGAGTGCACTAGTGTACCCTGCTTGAGGGAGGCAATTTTCCCGGGAATCCTGGGAAATCTACAATGTTTCAAAAGGCAACATTAGCTGAGCCCTGGTCATTTCAAACAACACTAAATGCAATGTGGA
>NC_070578.1:40387651-40390151 GCF_027409825.1 Scomber japonicus | reverse complement strand
TCCCTCCTTTCCTTCCTTCTTCCTTCCTTCCTCCCTCCATTCCTTCCTTCTTCCTTCCTTCCTCCCTCCTTTCCTTCCTTCTTCCTTCCTTCCTCCCTCCTTTCCTTCCTTCTTCCTTCCTTCCTCCCTCCTTTCCTTCCTTCTTCCTTCCTTCCTCCCTCCTTTCCTTCCTTCTTCCTTCCTTCCTCCCTCCTTTCCTTCCTTCTTCCTTCCTTCCTCCCTCCTTTCCTTCCTTCTTCCTTCCTTCCTCCCTCCATTCCTTCCTTCTTCCTTCCTTCCTCCCTCCATCCCTTCCTTCCTTCCTTTTTATATTGAGCTTCATCAGTGTGAGTTATTCATATCAGTGATGTCTGACACATTTACAGTCTGTGGTTTAGCATCAGATTCCCTCTTAGTGTTTCCTGTTGAGCTGTGGTGGAAGTATAAGGCACGAACCTCCCCCACAGCGACATTTACAGGAACCTTTACGAGGGCCAACGGAGAACCCACCTAGTGAGAGGACGGTTTCTGTAGAAGTTCCTACCCCCCTCCCTCCTTTTACCAGGAACTCCTGCAGTGGAAACGCAGCTAAAGTAACAAAAAGACTTTACTAAAAACACTGTAGATGAAGATTTACTCTCCTCTCTATTCCTCCTCTTTCCTCATCTTTCTTTCTTTCCTTATCTTTCTTGTCCTTTCTTTCCTCCTCCTTGTTTTTGTTCTCCCTCCTCCTCCTCTTTCTTTCACATTCAGACGCTGAAGCTTCGTATTATCTTCAGATCAACATTTAAACACAGCAGCAGGACTGTGTCTGCTGTGTGTCTGTGTTCAGAGCAGCTTGTTAACGTCGTAAGTTTTGTGATATTTAAACATCTTCTGATTCTGATTCTGATCGTGTTCGTCATAAAATAATAAAATAATAAAATCTTCCCTCCGGTGAATAATTGTGTAAACATCAGAAGATTAGAGCCTCGAGTCTAGAGAGAGCCGAGACTGTTGTGACACGTCTGTCATCATGTGACGGCCTGTCAGACTAATAAAGTTATAATTATTCAATACATAAAAATAACCAAGCTGTGTGTGTGTGTGTGTGTGTGTGTGTGTGTGTGTGTGTGTGTGTGTGTGTGTGTGTGTGTGTGTGTGTGTGTGTGTGTGTGTGTGTGTGTGTGTGTGTGTTTTCCTCATGTTGTGGGGACATAAATCTGTTTAACCCTCCTGTTGTCCTCGAGTCAAGGAAGGAAAGGAAGAAGAAGGAAGGAAAGGAAGGAGGGAAGAAGGAAGGGACGATGGAGGAAAGAAGGAGGAAAGGAAAGGAGGGAGGAAGAAGGAAGGGAGGATGGAGGAAAGAAGGAAGGAAGAAAGGGGAGGGAAGGAAAGGAGGGAGGAAGGAAGGAAGGGAAGGAAGGAAGGAAAGACAGAAGGAAGGAAGAAAGGGACGATGGAGGAAATTAGGAAAGAAGGAAGGAAGGAAGAAAGGGAGGAAAGGAGGAAGGAAGGATGGAAGGAAAATCTTAATGTAAAACTTTCATTTTAGGCTGAAGAGTTGGTTTAAATTTAAGGTTAGTTTAGTGTTATGTCAATGTGATGTCCTCTTAAGTGATGGAAACATGCGTGTGTGTGTGTTTTGGGTATTCCTCATGTTGTGGGGACTCGCCAACTTCATGGGGACAAAAAGCTTGTCCCCTTAATGTAAGTCATCAATTTTAAGGTGAAGTCTTGGTTTGAAGTTAGTTTAGTGTTATGTCAATGTAAAGTGTCCCTCTGAAATGATCTAAACGTGTGTATGTGTATGTGTATGTGTATGTGTATGTTTTCCAGGTATTCCTCATGTTGTGGGGACTCACCTCCTTCCTCAATGTAAATCATGAAGTTTAAGGTGAAGACTTGGTTTAAAGTTAAGGTTAGTTTTAGGGTTATATCAATGCAGTGTCCTCTTAAGTGATGTAAACATGTGTGTGTGTGTGTGTGTGTGTGTGTGTGTGTGTATTCCAGGTATTCCTCATATTGTGGGAATAAAAAGCTGGTCCTCTTAATGTAAATCATCATTTTTATGGTGAAGACTTGGTTTAAAGTGAATGCAACACAATGTCCTGGTCCTGTGAAGTGATGTAAACATGCGTGTGTGTGTGTGTGTGTGTGTGTGTGTGTGTGTGTGTGTGTGTCTCCTGTAGTAGCCCCCCCGCTGCTTCTGGCACACAGCTATTGATCAGCAGCAGTAAGTGGAAGGTAAACATGCGGCTGGAGGCCTGATGGAAGTCTCGTTATCCAAATTGGAAGGTGAACAAGGAATCTCCGCCTCCAAATATTCTGTAAGTGTTTATACAGCACCCCCCCTCTCCCCCCCCCTGCACCCCCCCACCCCACACCACCACCAGCCCCCCGTGCTTTATACCTCTTCAATCAATGCTCATGTATAACACCGAGCACACGGCCTGATCAAGGAGCTCCTTGGCCTTGTACTCCTTTTCTCTCTCTTTCTCTCACTCTCTCTCTCTCTCTCTCTCTCTCCCTCTCCCTCTCC
>NC_070578.1:40379009-40387151 GCF_027409825.1 Scomber japonicus | reverse complement strand
CTTCCTTCCTCCGTCCCTCCCTCCTACCTTCCTTCCCTCTTCCTTCCTCCCTACCTTCCTTCCTCCCACCTTTCCTTTCTCCCTCCCTCTACCTTCCTTCCTTCTTTCCTCCCTCCGTCCTTCCTTCCTTCCTTTCTTCCCTCCCTCCCTCCCTCCCTCCCTCCCTCCCTCCTACCTTCCTTCTTTCCTTCTTCCTTCCTCCCTACCTTTCTTCCTCCCACCTTTCCTTTCTCCCTCCCTCCTTCCTTCTCCCTTCCTTCCTTCCTCCCTCCCTCCCTCCCTCCCTCCCTCCCTTCCTTCCTCCCAGGACAGCAGGAGGGTGAGTCCTGGGTGTCATTATAAAGCCTCCAGGATAAAATGTGGGACCTGTCCTGGTTTTTATAGCCGAGGCATCTTTGGCAGATTCTCTGGAGTCATTAAAGTATCTGACCGGATGATTCATGAAGGCTGAACGGGGCCATAAGTCAACTGGGCAAAGGCCTCCCACCTTTCCTTTCTCCCTCCCTCCCTCCTACCTTCTTTCATTCCTTCCTTCCTCCCACCTTTCCTTTCTCCCACCCTCCTACCATCCTACCTTCCTTCCTTCTTCCTCCCTCCTTCCTTCCTTCCTTCCTTCCTTCTTCCTTCCTCCCTCCTCCTAGCTACCTTCCTTCCTTCCTTCCTTCCTTCTTTCTTTCCTCCCTCCTACCTTCCTTCTGTCCTCCCTCCCTCCTTCCTTCCTCCCTCCCTCCCTCCTACCTTCCTTCCTTCCTTCCTCCACCTTTCCTTTCTCCCTCCCTCCCTCCCTCCCTCCCTCCTACCTTCCTTCTGTCCTCCCTCCCTCCTACCTTCCTTCCTTCCTTCCACCTTTCCTTTCTCCCTCCCTCCTACCTTCCTACCTTCCTTCTGTCCTCCCTCCCTCCCTTCCTTCCTTCTTCCTTCCTTCCACCTTTCCTTTCTCCCTCCCTCCTACCTTCCTTCCTTCCTCCTCCCTCCCTCCTCCCTCCCTTCCTTCCTTCCAGGACAGCAGGAGGGTGAAGCCTCCAGGATAAAATGTCGGACCTGTCCTGGTTTTTATAGCCGAGGCATCTTTGGCAGATTCTCTGGAGTCATTAAAGTATCTGACCGGATGATTCATGAAGGCTGAACGGGGCCATAAGTCAACTGGGCAAAGGCCAATGAAAATTAATACCGATTGGCCATTAAAGATTCAGTGGTGGAAGATGTGGATGTGCTGTAAAATATCAACTTTAAAAGAAACATTAATACCAATATAAAGAATTTATGAGCTGAATGCCCGGAGCGTTCACACTCAAAGAGACGAATAACCGGCTAAACCACACGAGCACATTTAGTATCAAAATAAATATTAAAGTTAAAAGTTCACACTGGATTTATCTCTCTGAATCCAGTCCAGAGAGCAGATGTAGGTCATTTCACTCCGATACCACAGCAGGAAGGAAGGAGGAAGGAAGGTAGGAGAGAGAGAGGGAGGGAGGGAGGGAGGGAGGGAGAGAGAAAGGAAAGGTGGGAGGAAGGAAGGAAGAAGGAAAGAAGGAGGAAGGAAGGTAGGGGGGACGGAGGGAGAAAGGAAAAGAGGAAAGAAGGAAGGAAGGTAGGACGGAGGGGGGAAGGAAGGAAAGTAGGAGGGAGGGAGGACAGAAGGAAGGTAGGAGGGAGGAGAAAGGAAAAGAGGAAGGAAGGAAGGAAAGGAGGGAGGAAGGAAGGAAGGTAGGAGGGAGGGAGGAAGGTAGGAGGGAGGGAGAAAGGAAAGGTGAGAGGAAGGAAGGAAGGACAGAGGGAGGAAGGGAGGAAAGAAGGAAGGAAGGTAGGAGGGAGGGAGAAAGGAATGGTGGAGGAAGGAAGGAAAGTAGGAGGGAGGGAGAAAGGAAAAGTGGGAGGAAGGTAGACGGTAGGAGGGAGGGAGGGAGGAAGGAAGGAAGGTAGGAGGGAGGGAGAAAGGAAAGGTGGGAGGAAGGAAGGAAGGACGGAGGGAGGAAGGGAGGAAAGAAGGAAGGAAGGTAGGCGGGAGGGGAGAAAGGAAAGGTGGGAGGAAGGAAGGAAGGTAGGAGGGAGGGAGAAAGGAAAGGTGGGAGGAAGGAAGGAAGGTAGGAGGGAGGAGAAAGGAAAGGTGGGAGGAAGGAAAGAAGGAAGGGAGGGAGGAAGGAACAGTCAAAACATTTAGTATCAAAATAAATATTTAAGTTAAAGTTCACTCTGGATTTATCTCTCTGAGTCCGGTCCAGAGAGCAGATGTAGGTCATTTCACACCACTACCAAACTACAGCTGCAAATACAAAGGAAGAAGGAAGGAAGGTAGGAGGGAGGAAGCTAGGAGGGAGGGAGGGAGGGAGGGAGGGAGGAAAGAAGGAAGGAAGGTAGGAAGGTAGGAGGGAGAGAGAAAAGAAAAGAAAGGTGGGAGGAAGGAAGGAACATAAGAGGAAGGGAGGAAAGAAGGAAGGAAGGTAGGAGGGAGGGAGAAAGGAAAGGTGGGAGGAAGGAAGGAAGGACGGAGGGAGGAAGGAAGGAAGGGAGGAAGGAAGGAAGGTAGGAGGGAGGGAGAAAGGAAAGGTGGGAGGAAGGAAGGAAGGTAGGAGGGAGGAGAAAGGAAAGGTGGGAGGAAGGAAGGAAGGACGGAGGGAGGAAGGAAAGAAGGAAGGAAGGTAGGAGGGAGGGAGAAAGGAAAAGTGGGACGAAGGTAGACGGTAGGAGGGAGGGAGGAAGGAAGGAAGGTAGAGGGAGGGAAGAATGAAAGGAGGGAGGAGGAAGGGAGGGAGGAAGGTAGGACAGAGGAAGGACGGAGGGAGGAAAGAAGGAAAGGAGGGAGGAGGAAGGGAGGGAGGAAGGTAGGACAGAGGAAGGATGGAGGGATGAAGGAAAGGAGGGAGGAGGAAGGGAGGGAGGAAGGTAGGACAGAGGAAGGATGGAGGGAGGAAAGAAGGAAAGGAGGGAGGAGGAAGGGAGGGAGGAAGGTAGGACAGAGGAAGGACGACAGGAGGCTTAAAACAGCAGGTAAGATACAAGCTGCTAATGTTTTATGACTCCTATGAAAGAGGGAGGTGAGCAGGTATCACAAAGTGTTTCTCCTCTCTTCAGGGAGGAAGTGCTCAAGGTGGTAAAATGTTAACTAATGGACACGTTCACTAATAAATAAGTTTTAACTGCTTCTCCTGCTGCTGGAGGAAAAGTCACGACTCCAGAAACTCCCGTCATACCAGGGAAGCAAGGAAGGAAGGAAGGGAGGAAGGGAGGAAAGAAGGAAGGAAAAGAGGAAGGAAGAATAGAAGGGAGGAAGTATGGATGGAAGGATGGAAGGGAGGAAGATGGAAGGAAAGAGGGAAGGAAGGAAGGAAAGGTGGGAGGGAGAATAGAAGGGAGGAAGTATGGATAGAAGGATGGAAGGAAAGAGGGAAGGAAGGAAGGGAAGGAAGGGAGGAAGGGAAGGAAGGGAGGAAGAAGGAAGGAAAGGAGGGAAGAAGGGAAGGAAGGAAGAAGGAAGGAAAGGAGGAAGGAAGAATAGAAGGGAGGAAGGATGGATGGAAGGGAGGAAGATGGAAGGAAAGGAGGAAGGAAGAATAGAAGGGAGGAAGTATGGATGGAAGGATGGAAGGGAGGAAGTATGGATGGAAGGATGGAAGGGAGGAAGTATGGATGGAAGGATGGAAGGGAGGAAGATGGAAGGAAAGGGGGAAGGAAGGAAGGAAGGAAGGAAGAAAGGAAAGGAAAGGAGGGAGGGAGGAAAGAAAAGAAGGCAGAGAAGAAGGTAGGAGGGAGGAAGGAAGGAAAGAAGGACAGAGGAAAGAAGGAACGGGGGAAGGAAGGATGACACAAGGGTTAAAGGTATTAGAGCTACCAATTAGCTGATATAGGTATCTTTATACTTTCCTATGTGTGCAGGCTGATAAAGAAATGTGATTTATTTGAAACATATAGAAATAGTATCTCTGTCACAAAGTTGGTCCACCAGAAAGCACAGTTTAAGCATAGTTTAGGGACATTTCACAGTCTAAAACATTGAAGAAATCTTACTTAAATCACATTAAGTTAAAAAATCTTTGTGGTCAAATACAAAAAATATAAACAAACTTGCACTGTAAGTATAAATGATAGACAATCTAACACAGATTTTCAAGAATAACGACCAAACCAGCACCTAACAAATCCAACGTGACACTCGCAGGTATGTCTGCACGCTGTTTAATGCTAATTAGCTACCTAGCCTGCTAATTGATATTCATGGTAGTTGGTTGGTTTGTCGGCCTCATGTAACAAGCTGAGCTGCAGGACAAGACGTGTTCATGTTTGTAAGTTAGATAAGAAGGAAAGCTTGAAGAGGAAAGTTAATGTGGGTTTTTTGTTCTTAAGTATCAGGATGCAATCAGGCTCAGTGTGACCGTCGACTCTGCTCTACAACACAACAACATGGATTGGCTGTACTGAAATCCAATTACTGCAAACTCTGCATGTTAAAGCACAACTGTTGTCTATGCTAATATCTATAAATATCTGCAATATTTAATGAAAAGAATATGGTGAAATTGGTTTGGTATTTCTTCTGGTTTTGAATAGCATGTCTGTTAAGCTCAGCAGTTAGTATCAAAGCATTTTCATACTAGCAGTAATGAGAATAGGATGTTTTCTGCCTCCTAGAAGCTGTTTGAGACTGTGATATAAAGCACTGTGGCTCGGTGGTTAGCACTGTTGTCTCACAGCAGGGAGGTCTTGGGTTTGACACCTGGCTGGGGGCCTTACTGTGTGGAGTTTGCATGGGTTTCCTCCAGGTGCTCTGGTTTCTTCTCATTGTCAAAAACATGTAGCCTATGGTAGGTTAATTTTCCTGTGCGTGACGAAGGTACTAACATAGATATGGAGTTGCACAATGGCTACACACTGCTACTAATACTTAGGATTGGTTAAATATAGAGACTGTACAACTATATGTGTGACAAATAAAGTACCTTTACCTGTAGAGACTAGTCCTGAACAGAATCTGGAAAAGTCGCTGAACTCGGAGTAATGGGTGTTTGTTTCTTAGATAACCTGGCTGGGGGCCTTACTGTGTGGAGTTTGCATGGGTTTCCTCCAGATGCTCCGGTTTCTTCTCATTGTCATCGCCATCACATGGAAGTCTGACCCCAACTTTCTGCAGGAAGATGGGTTTCAGAAATGAATAGCTGTGTTCCACTTGAAAAAATTACATATACACTCAGGACAGACTATAATGCTTTTACAGAGATGTGGTAACCCCTTATTTGGTATATATGGACACATTGTCAGCCTCTATGATGGACGGGTTGGGTCTACCTTGCCTCTCACTGTTATTATTTCTCTTTTTTTCCGACTCTCTTTCTCAATTTGTTGGTGGGTGGGTTGGGGAGGGGTTTAGAGTTCTGTGTTTGTGTTTTCATGTATATCTTGAAAAACACTGAAAATAAAATACTCAAACATGCATGGTAGGTTAATGATCCTGTATATGACGAAGGTACTAACATAGATCTGGAGTTGGTCCCCAGGTGCTTCACACTGCTACTAATACTTACTAGGATGGGTTAAATATAGAGATTGTACGACTGTATGTGTGACAAATAAAGTACCTTTACCTGTAGAGACTAGTCCTGAACTCGGAGCAATGGGTGTTTGTTTTTGGGCCGTCAGACTAACCGGCTTTCCATCTGATGGCTCATTTTTCAAACTATTGTGGTTTCAGAGTTATGGGCAGTCCCTATCTCCCTCTGTTTGCCCTCTTGCCTCAAACCTTCACTGAACAATTTGGTGTAAATTAATTTTTAGGGGAACTCTGTCCTCCGTGTCAGCTACTGTTTGAGTTCTGCTGCTGCTTCCTGTTCACCCCCCCCCGCCTCCCCCGAGTCCCAGCAGAGGCTTTAGTGCCAGGTCAGATGTTGTTCGTCGACCCAGCGGAGGGACAAGGTCTTTAATAACAATCCAGGTAGGTGAAGCCACAGCTGCTAACCTTGACTCTGATCCTTTCAAACTGAACAGCGGGCCAGTCGTCGGGGGAGTGGTTACTAAGCAACAAGGAGATGTCACTGTTAACTACACTGTTCCTGTGGAAAATCGCCTTGAAGCTTTTATCTCACAGCACAGTTAAGAAAACTGAGTCACAGTCCTGATTTTTATGCCTTTTTATTTCACTGCTTTTAGAATTTTTATTAACTTTTTTTTTTCTCCTTCATGGACAAAAGTGCCAGAGACAGAGACATTGACATTAAATCATGCAGTCTGCTGAAATACATGAACAACCAGTGTTTCTTTAGAGTCACAGTAATCCAGTGATATCTACATTGTTCATGCTGTTTGTGGCAAAGCAGTCTGCTCACAGTCAGAGGTGTCAAACTCATTTTCGTTCAAGGGCCACATACAGCCAAATTTGATCTCATGTGGGCCGGATCATTAAAAAGATGGAAGGGAGGAAGGAAACAAGGAAGGAAAGAAGAGAAAAGTGATAGGTAGGAAAGAAAGAAGGCAGGACGGAAGGAAGGAAAAGGGATTTGGAAGAAAAGAAAATAAGATGAAGGAAAGATGGAAGGACGGAAGGACGGAGGCAAGGAAACGAAGGAAAAAAGTAAGAAAGGGAGGAAGGAAAGAAGGAAAGAAGGAAAATGGATTAGGAAGGAAAGGAAGAAAGGAATAGAAGATGAAGGAAAGATGGAAGGACAGAGGGAAGGAAACAAAGAAGGAAAGAAGTAGGAAAGGGAGCAAGAAAAGAAGAACAGATGACTGGAGGGAAGGAAGGAAAACACTTGTTTAACTCCTTGTCAGATTGCTAAGTTTGGTGTTTTTCTCCTGCTGAGCCTTCTGATCTCCTCCATGCTGTCTTTATCGCTGTGATTTCCCTTCCTCCACCTCCCAGGTCTTCCTAATCATCAGTGCAGCCAGAAAAACTGAATATTTGATGGAACCACAGCCTTCCTCATTGCTGTTATACAATCTCTATCCCATCCACTAAGGAAAGTCCTCTCACTTGGTCCTCTAGGCCGCTGTGTGTTCGACAACGTGCCGAAAGCACAACCAAGAAAATGACAGAGGAGGTAAATGTGGCACACCCACAATAGGGTAACCACATTTAGATGGGAAGATTCCTTTAATATCGCAACTATTTTTGTTATTGTATATATTGTAGATATTGATGTTTTCAATTAGAAGCCTTGAGGTGGTCTGCTTATGTTTGAAATGGAGGGGGGAACGTTTGTGTTCTCATGAGTTGCTCCGGGGAACGGTTAGGGGGCGACACTGCTGCCGCTTCCTCAGAGGCAATCTGGACCGGAAACACAACAAACTGCTTTACCTGCTTTAAACAGGTCAGTAAACGGTTAATCCACCATGAAATGTTATATATATTACCAGCGTGAGTGTTTGTGTGAAGGTTTTTCATCTGTTTTAATGAGTTATTCATGTTTAAACTACTTTAATATGTGGAAAGTTTTCCGGCGCGGCCGCCATTTTGTGCCGGCGCCACTGCAGTTGCACTAGTTAAAGTTGAAATAAGTGACATTTAAACCTCCGGTACATGATTTATTCCCAGCTAGTTATGCTTTACCTGCTTTATACAGGTCAGTAAACGGTTAATCCACCATTAAATGTTATATGTATTATCAACGTGAGTGTTTGTGTGAAGGTTTTTCATCTGTTTTAATGAGTTATTCATGTTTAAACTACTTTAATATGTAGAAAGTTTTCCGGCGCGGCCGCCATTTTGTGCCGGCGCCACTGCAGTTGCACTAGTTAAAGTTGAAATAGGTGACAGTTAAATCATCGGTACATGATTTATTCCCAGCTAGTTATGTGTTATATATATATATGAAAGGTTACACATTGAGTGTATCTTTGATTTAAGCTTATTGCCTGGTAAATGTGAGTTTAATGTAACACAAGCACTTTGGTTGAATACACATTTCAGTGCTCTTTTACAGGAGCAAGGTATGTAATATATTGTATTTAAAGGTGTTTTATACACTGTAAAACTGCACTACATGAAAATGGCGTTTTGAACCAGTTTATACTGCGACATGGACAAAGAAAATGTATTTGCAGACGCTGCTTATTGACATAAAAGTGTTGATTAGAAAAGAGAAGATGAGAGAAAATGTATGTTATTGAGATTGAAGTAGTGATTTAAGTGAGATAAAAGACTGAAAATGTGAA